>NC_048416.1:2787080-2844646 GCF_013103735.1 Etheostoma cragini
TGTGTGTGTGTGGCTCTGATGAAGGTGAAGTGCGGGTAAAATCTCGCAGGATAAACATGAATGTCTGGGTTCCACCACACTGGCTTTCCTGATTAGTTTAGAAGTGCATACAGTACAGTATAAACACACACACACACACACACACACACACACACACACACACACCCATACACACAGATACTGGGCTGAAACAATGGCCACTTAGTGCATAGGGACGGTGAGAAAACATTATGCTGAAACGTTCCTTGCAAGCTGAAGTCATGTTATGTAGTCTTATAACGCAGCTCCCAATCCCCTGCACAGCCGCCCACCCCGGTCCTCCCACAATGCACTAAAGCAGGGCGGCTCTGTGGGGGATGAGTAACATGCATGGTCTTTGTGTGGGGAAGGCTTTCGTCCAAGTGATTTATTTTCTTCCTCTGTATTTTAGACATTTGATTACAATATGCTCTTTTATAATAGAGGCACTTTTACCATACTGTACAAAAAAAGTAATAATATTCAGTCAGTGGAAGTCAAATGCCTTGAAATGTCAGAAGTTACAGTTTAGAGAAAAGTCACATTAGCCTCATTATGCCACGTTGACCTTTCCATGTAAGTCTGCCCTGTGTTTTAGTTCCACTACATGATGCATTAGTTAGCTAACATGTGTGGCCTAAAGACACACACGCTGTGCACAGAGCACTAAAGAATCGTTCAAGGTTTCTAATTTAATTTCTGTTATTGTGTTCTTATGTGGCTTTATTGTCTCCTAAGATTCCTTGAAACAGGTTCTTCTGCCTTGTAAGCTGTATGCCCCGCAGCAGAAATAACTGCTATAATAACCTAGTTTTTTATCAGTGTGAGGTCGTGTGTGTGTGTGTGTGTGTGTGTGTGTGTGTAACTTTGTGATGGCTGGTGTCTGTGAGGGGTTGAGGAGCATGGCTGCAGAGGGTCATTACATCACCTCTAGTAGGATCCATGCAGGGCCTGGTGACAGCCTTCTGAGAGTCCCAACCTCATGCCATTCACACACACACACACACACACACACACACACACACACACACACACACACACACACACACACACACACAGCGGAAGCAGCAGGGCTTGTTAGCTGGAGCTCAGCGCACACGAAAGACTGCTGTCACTACTGTGCGGCAGCTACAGTGAGGCCTCATTAACTTTGCAGATTTCTTTGAATCAGCGTTATTTTCTTTGTTCAAACAGAAGTGGAAAGTAACGTTTACGCAAGCACAATTTCTATGTACTCATACTCATATTCTGCTCATTTTCAGGTTCACAATTGTATTTTGAAATTGTACCAGAATAGGTTTCCATGGTGTCATTTTCAAAAAACACCATATTTTTGTTGTACCGCACATTGCTGCAGCTCCTCTTTTCACCCTGTGTGTTGAGCTCTCTGTTTTAGCTACAGAGTGAGACATCTTACTTCTGTTCCATCTTTGTTGGCAGTCGCACATGCTCAGTAGCTAGGCAAGCATTAGGCTTGCCGGTACACGATCCGTCCTGCCTACACGATCAGTTCTGCGCATGCGCAAGATGTTCACGCATGGGCAGATGCTAATTGTGTTTTACGAGGCTTCACGACACTGCACGATCCGTCCTGCACATGCGCAAGATTTGTTGCAAAAATACTTGATAATGCGGCACATTTTCTTTAAAAATTCAATAGAATATCTGGGATATTTATGGGATGAAATTGCGGGCACTTGGAACAACTGCGGTTTAAGGAAAAAAGGAATGTGTTTTTCTTGTTGTGCAATTGCGTCACTTCATAACATTACCATGGCAACAGGGGAAATGGCTGCCTAGTGTAAAGTAAACAAAACATTTTTCAACTTACTGTTACGATATTTGTGACTTTAAGCAACAAAAATCATGCAAGCCCCGCATTATTTTGCATGGAAATCTGCAATTTTGTGCAGCATAATAAATTGCCCCCCGCGTAAAAATGCGGACATGGCTGATTTCAAACGAGTGCATGTTAATGTAACGTGTAACAATAAAATGAAACATGATTTGAGGTTTAACGTGGTGCTGGAATATTCTTTTTACTGGCCTGGGCCCTGTATTTGTCTTGCAAATGTTTTATTTTTTATTTTTTTAAATGCTCAGTCAAAAAGAATTCCCATTCCACATGTAATCAAATGTTAATGTAACAACTCCTGGCTTAAACAATAATTAAAAAATAAAAAATTAATTAAAAAAAAGATTACATGTTGATCACTTAATAATAATGTCACCTATGACTGGTACACAGATGTCAGTACACAGTTTTGGATCAGTGACAAGTGTTGATTTAAATATCTTTATTAAAAAAAAACTACTAAAAAAAGTAGATTACACGTTGAGCACTTGTGAACTACAAAAAAGTCTGGCCTGACACCGGGTGAACACCGTGCGCATGCGCAGAACGGATCGTGTAGGCAGGACGGATCGTGTACCCGCAAGGCTCGTTCGAGATGAGCCAGGTCTGCGCAGAATCCATCGCTGGCGTTGCATGCTGGGTAGATTTGTGTCCAACTTGATCCCGACCTGCTCAGGCAGCACAGGTGCTTTGCACCATCTGCAAGACCTAGGCGGACCCAGAGCATGCTGGGAAACTTCAGCCTCTCAGCTGATTTAACAGCTGATTGGTTCGGAGTTGACTCAACATGATGATGTTTTACATCAACCTTCTGTTGATTTTGAATCAGACGGATTATAACTGCTATTTGTATGATTCAAAGACTCATTCTGTACAAACCACATGTTGCGTGGTTGATAGTGAGGTTAAGAAGTCAGAAAGACTAAATCTGTTGTTAATAGAAGTCAGCAACAGGTTGCATGAATAGCAATTTTTAGAGCTACTCTGTCATAATTAAAAGAACTAAAGACTTGTACAAGCTGATATGTGGGTCTGATAACACATTTGATTTTGAATCTGACCAAAGTGTTTCTGTAACTTCCTGTTTAGCCTGATGGCTGCAGGAAATGGTTGGAAACCGTCCTACTTGAGAGCGGATTTTTGTCACCGCCCTCTGCAGCTGCCGGCTGCTCTCGCCCGCTCCACAGGCGAGGCGCGGCTCATCTCGGACGAGTCTACGGCTAGCTAGCGGTCAGAAGCAGGGCTCTCTGTTTTAGCTACAGAGTGAGACGTCGCACTTCTCTTCCATATTTGTTTGGAGTCGCACATGCACAGTAGCTAGATAAGGACTACTAGCCTGTCAGAACAGTGTTTTCTGTTTGGGGGGGGGGACTCTGGGCTTTTTCACTATGAACCTATAACATGCACAAAAACTATATATACCCCAATAAAATAAAGGGAAAATGCCGAAAAGCATCCTATGAACACTTTGAGTATTTCATTTCATTAACATGGTAAATTACCTTTAAAGCATCACTTTTACTTCATGGCAACATCTTTATCCACGTGTACACTTAAAGATTTTACATGCTAAACATATGATATAAAATATGATGCACAACCGGCACAACTATAAACACTTTTGCTTTTGGACATGGTTCATACGAGCCAGTTCTTTTCTATTTTAAGCCGGCCCTTAACTGTATCTACACAAAGGGCCCATGACAAGGCTGCTCTGTGAAGCAATTTTTGCGTAACGGTCACATGGGGTCATTGCAACTTCAGCTTCACAGTAATACGTGACACACACTGGCCCCAAAAAAACTGGACCTTTTCCCCAGTCACAAACCCCCCTAAATGACTCCTTGTACTATCAAAATTGTAACCATTCTGTCACAGAACAGAATGCAGGACTCAAACGCACAGCTGAAGAAAGGGTATTTGTTGAGGGAGCAAGGTAATGCGTAGACGCAGGGAGGTAGAGGACTGGAGGACAGGCGAGGCCTAGGAACTGAGTGCTGAATACGGGAGCTGGACCAAGGGGGGAAAGGGAAAAGGCCAGGACCGAGAAGGAGGCCGGGATACAAAGAGCTTAAGAGTGATAGGAAGACACAGGCATGAGGAGCGGAGAGGGATGAGGAAGAGGAGGGGGGTGTCGTGGAATGAGGGCCGGGGTCTAAAGCCAGCTGACCGGAGAGGAGTGAAACTGAAAAGGGAAACACAAGGAGAGTAAGTACATATATAAACCACAGAAACACGAGCAATGGTAGGTAGCAGTAGCACTCTCTGCGGACATTCACCCACATAGCTGAATTGAGGAGCAGGTGAAGAGCCGGGTAGATATATGGAGGGTGATGACGATGGTTCACAGGTGTGAACGGCGGGTGCTGGTGATGACAGGCAGGTGTGGCAATGAGGATCCGTGATTGCAGATGGGAGGCAGGTGTGAGTAATCAGCTAGCTTCAGACAGGAGAGAAGGGGAAATAAAACCATACAAACAAAGGACAGGGCAGGGAGACCTAAAATGAAGTAAAATGATGAACAAAACAAAAACTCACAGCCGGCTGGACCCCAACCATTCGTGCAGCGAAAGTCTTGAACATGCAAGCTCCCAACAGTTCTGTGGGAGAAGGAAGAAAAATGTAGTATCCAGTTGTTCTTAATACACCCATGGTCTGAACAGCCTGTGTAGCGTGATCAGCATGATCCCAGAGCAGCAGCAGATCCGGTCCTCCACAGGATGCAGGCTCAGGCACAGTATTTCCTGTAGGTCACGTTTTGGCAGAGCTCAACACACAATCACTGTAGGTACGTGAGAAGAAAATTGACTTCAAATAAAATGAGTTTTAGGTTGATAAATGCCTCTGAAAGACCTCCTGTGTAGACACACAGTAAGTAAAATATTCACCTTTTAGCTCTGTTATGGTCTCCACCAGCTTCTGAGCAAATTATCTGTCTCTTCAGCTGCTTAATGCTCCACCATGTTCACCTTCTAGTTGCAAACTGCATCTGTCTGTTGTTGTCTATCTGCTGCCGAGGAAAAAAAAGGATGGGATATCGTTGACAGTGGACAGTGAAACTTGAGAGTTGACGATGATTTTCTGATAGTTTGTTGCCATGAACAAATATTACGTCTCGACACATTTGATGATTTGAGCCATCGTCAATATAAGTGTTGATTGGTGCAGACAGATACGTTAAAGGGATAGTAGCCCCGGAAGCACCTAAACATATTTTCGACATCTTATTCAAAAAAAGACCCACCAATAAAAGATCAATATCAGTATAAATGTTCACTATATTTAGAATATACAAACCACTTTACCTTGCTGTAAGACAGCCCTTTCCGATTAAGAACTGAAGCCGGTATATCCATCTGTGCTCTCTTCAAAGCAACCAGACTCTTTGGACAAAAACAATCATTTAATATCGCGGAACACGGGAGTTGCCGGACCACCACTGCCTTGATAGGTTAGTTAGTTAGTGTTTTTATGTGACTTCTTTATTTCAAAGGGTAAGTTTGGATTAATGTACCCCTTTGAGTTACTGTAAGTTAAGCAACATTAAGTTAAGTTAAACTAAGTTAAACTACGCCTTCGGAGACCAAGACACACGCCCACGTGTAAAAACAGCACCTCTGATTCATAGTTTAATAATTTATCAACCATACAAGCTAGCGACTTACCAACGGTTGCGTCTAAAAGGAGAGCAAAGGCGTCTTGACTTTCTTTGAAGAAATATATGTATTTTGTCAACCGTATAAGTTATAATGATTGTTTCTTCACAGTGTGACTCCCAAGACATATGAGAAGTGTTTTAGAGAGGAAAATGGCTTATGAATTACTTATCTGTCTGTGATATCAATACATATCTGGAAGATTCCTGTTCCGTTTTATTTATTTATTTGTCTTTAAGGCCCTACAACCATTCTTAACATGCAAGTGACCTCACTGCAACCCCAATGTTCTAATAACCCAGTTTGTCCTAAAAAATAATGATGTTCATATCTTGACTGTAAACAACAGGGTTGATGTTTTACAAGTTATTATAAAATAAATCCAGACGGACAATAAACTGTAAAAATGGCCTCAGGGCTCAGGCTCTGTTCTGGCAGGTGGAGGCGGTGGGGCATGGGAAGCGTGGGTATTTCAGCCAATTAAAAGTCTTGTTGGATCAGGTAAGTCATCTCTGCCTCCTCAGTATAAAAGCCTCCTGCTGATCAGCAGGTTACTGCATCTCTTGCCTTGCTGTGTTGGAGCTTTGTAAAACCACACAGCTCAAATGTGCAGCCCAAACACTTTGTGCATGCATGAAATACCAAAATGTGCTCTCCTGTCTGATTTAGCAATCACTAGCATGCATGAGTGAATCACTGTCAAAAGCATTTATTAAAGATGTTTGTGTCATTTATTTCCCTGCAATTGAGCCGAGACACTCTGTTTCCAGGCTGTGTTATTGAGAAAAGAGAGCCATAATGGTCAGGTAGGGAGAAAGCAGCTCTTTTGCGCTGGGGGTTACGATTGATGAGGCTCATTGTGGCAAAGCAGGAAGCTAATGAGTCAGAACCACGAGTCAAGCTGTCGGGAAATCACAAAAAAAAGCCCAATGTGACATTTTCATCACCAAAAAAATGCAGAGGGTGAGACACGTGAAAATGAGCCACAAGAGAGCAGAGCTTATTCCACTGCTTTACTTCACATCTAATTCATATCTATCACATGCATTCAGCTTAAGCATGCACAAACTACAGTCGGAAAGTGAATGTCAGCACATTTGAAACAAATAACAGTAAGAAACACCTGATGGCAAAAGATGCAAACAAAAGCACAAAAAGCGTTCATATTTTTTAAGTTACTTTATTCAAAAATAAGCCATGTCCTCGTCAACCCTCCTTTGAAATGACGAATAGTTTTCAACATATCAGGGGCAAGACTAATGGCCTTCTCTTTTTAGTGCCACAACAGGCCACCTTTGGCTACTACAAAACATGGCACTTCAACAAAAAATGTAGACATGTAGCATCCCACTGTTAACTATATCAGTGCTTTGCGCAGCCTCACACTGGTTGGACTGGTAAATGCTCCACAATTAAAGCTGTATTCCTTGATTGTTGGCCACTGGGGGCAGCAGAACAAGCTTTGCAAGGAATACTCCGCAACAAGGTCTTATGATATCATAAAAAAGGTTATGCAAAATTTCTATATGGAATAGGTCATGATGACTGGTCACACAAGAGTTAAATCTTTACAGTTACATTTAGCCAAGAAACGGGTACCGGGAGCCGGGTAGGGGCCACCGTTAGGGGCCTTTTAGAGGCCGATGCAGTTGAGTTTAGCCGACAAAAAGTTACCGTCATGCAGTGATGACAGTTAAGTTTAGGCACAAAAATAACTAGTTAGGATTTTTTATTTTTAAAGATCATGGTTAGTAGTACCCCTGAGTTACGAGCGCGTGTTTCCTGGGTGAAAGTCTTGTGTTTTCAACGGGACACAAACTCCACTCCCCCCCGTTTGAAAGCCCTTTATGACACACCAACCCATCCATCCCAACGAACTCCTTATGTGGCGCATCATGCTCTTATACACCAAAAGCCAATGTGGTGCATACAGCAACAATACTTTACATACAAATTATAGCACACTGTAGTGTAATTTTTTTCAAAGTAATTTGTACGATTGGTTCATGAGAACAGCCTCAAACTCAAGTTCCCTAAAGGACTAATAATTTTAGTGAGCCCTTTACTTTTACTTTATCCAGCGCCATCATCAGGTCAAAATTTCAATGTGTCCACAGGTTCGGTTTATGACCGAATACCTGCTAAAGTCATACATCTTTCTTAAAGCCTCTGGGCTTTAATTAGTCATACGTAGAGCTGCTCATGCATTCAACTCTTTCTGTAGCAGCATCTATATATGCAAATAAAGGAAGGTCTTTTTGCTGCAATTTGTGACAACTTGCCCTGCAAGTTCAGCCAAGGGTTGGGTGATACTAGTGCTGCAGTGGGGAATGAAAATCCTTTTTGGAAATCTCAAGTTGTTCTTTTACTCTGCCTACTGCAGTTTCACTTATCCAATAAGACCACAAATGCCTTGTCAAACCAAACCTCCGTAACTGCTAGTCAATCCATTCGCCCCATGTTAAACTTTGGCTCACTTCCACCAACGGTGCCTTTATCCGCTGAGGCTACACTTCCATGCCTCACGCAGCAGTTGGAGAAGCCAGCTTGCTTTTCTACGCGCTGAGGCAAACACGAGCAGGAGGATGGTCCTTCAGTTGGAGGCCAGGGATTTGGTTTTCGTAGCTGACCGTGACGTCTGACCTCCCTGTGAAAGCGGAGGCGGAGTCAAAAGGAAGAATCTCCCCTCAGGGTTAAAACAGCATGAAGAAAAAAAGCTTCACTGACATACAAGTCTATAAAAATAACATCAAACTCCACTCATCCGTGTTCATAAAGAAAGTATTGACATGAATCCCTTCCTTCGAGGGTTATAGTTACCACTTTACAGCCCACATTGCTGTAGGCCAGGTCCTACCTTTATTATGACTTAGTGGAAGGTGTGACTACAGATGGAAGTCGTGACACAGAGGGTATAACCAGAGTGTGATTGACAAAGGAACACCGCTCCCGTTCCAATCTTGGGTAACACTTTCTATGATCCTCATGTCAATAATGCATTATAAACACACTAAGAATGCACTGTAATCGGCTCATAGCACTGTATAATTATAGGTATCAGCACAACAATCATGACACATTATAATGCATTTAACAATGAATTCTAATTTCAGGTATCATAACACTTCATAATTGCTGGTCACTCACGGACAATTTTTGCAAGGATTCTCACAGTTGTAATACATTGTATTATCTATATTTTCAGTCAATTGAGTCTTTGGAGTGAGTTTTTTTTGAGGAAACATTACATGAGTGAATTGTAAATGTCCATCATTTAGGTGTTTGTCAGATAATGTTCTGACTAGAATCTGAGTGTGACGACGCCAGGCCATTCTTCATCATCAAAACGTGTCAAATTGGGCTACGCAATTTCTGATATGTGCCGTTTACCAAGTAACTTAATTTGACAGCTCTTTATGTTGTTCAGGCATGGATGCATTTCTTTTCAATTTACTCAAAACAAACAAAGACCGCTTACTTATAACCAGCTTGTTATGTCATTAGTTCACTTAAAATACATTGCAATGTGATTATTGGTCCTTGGGTGCTTTAACTGTGATTATAAGGGAATTCTATTGAAATTCTCACATACTATGATCTTTTCAAAAATTATTGTCAGTGAGTGACCAACAATTAGGAAGTAGGTACTATATTTAAATATACTTTATTGTCCTCGTAGGGTAATAAGTTTTGGATTCTGTCCGTTCCGGACAAAGACAACACAAGATACAGATAACAAGCATCTCTCAACACGTACTCTTATGTAACACAACACATGCTCTCATATACATTAGACAGCTACCGTTATATTAGGCACATTAACTCATTCTTCCAATGGCAGTATTTAATTGAACAACCCTCTCGGATGCATTCTTCGTAATAAGTGTAGCACAGCGGTGCACAATGAGATATCGCACAACCCAGTCAGATAAACAGATCGTAACGCATTATAAGTATGTATTTAATGTATTATAGACATGGGTGTTATAGAAAGTGTTAGTTCCTGGTCTTAAGCCTTTTCAATTGACGAAAGGCTTAAACAATTTTTTAGTACTGAGGAGTCCTCCGAGTGAAAGATATTTTCAGAAAATGAATGCTCAGATGTGCTGTTGCTTCCCGCAATCAAGAGAAATGGAGTTGTTCCATCAAAAGGAAGCACCATCCTGAACCATTATCCACTTGTGAGTCTGATTGGGACTCATTTCTGCTCGGCAGTGTCCTAGTGTCCTCTCATCGTCTTCGGTAAGCCTGACCACCCATTACACCTAAGTACTTACCAACACTTGAGTGCACTATAATGTACAGATGACAAATTCCCCTCTTTCTACACCACTCTGTTACTATTACATGAAGTTATACAGTACACAAAGCCCTGAGCTCATCGTCAGTTTAAAGCACAGTGTTTGATCACCTCAAAACTGCTTCAATTAAAAGTAGAACTTTACCTTTATTTTGTTTTCCCTTGCGTGGTCAATCAAGTATCCATAATGAGAAGTGTCCACTTCATTACCTCAATGCTTTTGTCTGGGAATTGTGCTATCTTTTCCATCTGGAGTGAAACTCATGCATGCCTTTTTATATCTCTATGAGGTACTATGGAGATATACACTCACCTATAGGATTATTATACTGTGTTTGACCCCCTTTTGCCTTCAGAACTGCCTTAATTCAACGTGGCATTGATTTAACAAGGTGCTGAAAGCATTCTTTAGAAATGTTGGCCCGTATTGATAGGATAACATCTTGCAGTTGATGGAGATTTATGGGATGCACATCCAGGGCACGAAGCTCCAGTTCCACCACATCCCAAAGATGCTCTATTTGGTTGAGATCTGGTGACTGCGGGAGCCATTTTAGTACGGTGAACTCATCGTCATGTTCAAGAAACCAATTTGAAATGATTTGAGCTTTGTGACATGGTGCATTATCCTGCTGGAAGTAGCCGTCAGAGGATGGGTACATGGTGGCCATAAAGGGATGGACATGGTCAGAAACAATGCTCAGGTAGGCCGTGGCATTTAAACAATGCCCAATTGGCACTAAGGGGCCTAAAGAAATGCAAAAATGCTTTGCTGCATACCTCTGTTGTAACGAGTGGTGGTTTCATTCAAAGTTGCTCTTCTATCAGCTTGAATCAGTCGGCCCATTCTCCTTTGACCTTTATGCCACGGTCAAAATTGCTTAAATCACCTTTTTCTCCCCTTCTGACATTCAGTTTGGAGTTCAGGAGATTGTCTTGACCAGGACCACAGCCCTAAATGCATCGAAGCAACTGCCATGTGACTGGTTGATTGGATAATTGCATTGAAGAGAAAACAAACAGGTGTTCCTAATGATTCTTTAGTTAATGATCAGCCTGTCTCAGCTCAGCTTTTGGAAACAGGTCAATGCACCTCCAATGGACAGGGTTTAATGTTTGATACAATGACATTTATTTTATTTTATAATAAAAAATATTTTAAACACAGCTAAGGTAGTTTAACCAGCCATTAATTTTTTAGTATAGTATACTTCCCATAGGAAATATGCTGGGTGTACTGATGTGTACTGACTAATAATTAAAAAGCGGATCTTGGGAATATTTGAGACCCCAAAATCGACCCCGTCGGTCGTTATTATGACCTTAATATACAATTATTTTAACAACAACATCTAGTGTTGTGGTCCTTGTACAAGAACACCTCAGACTAAGTTTACACGGGGGCAGCTATTTTCATAAATGGACATTTTAACCTCTCAGTTTTCAAAAATAACATCGTGCACAGCTGTCAGTTTTCAGAAAAGTGTTCATTTACAAGTACCCGTGTACATATGTCGTCAATGCCGACAAGAGCACGCCAAACCTGTAGGTGGCAGTGTAACGAGAAGCTCAAGGCCACGTTAGCCAATCAGAATCCAGAAAACAGCAACAACAGCAACCAATCACTTCCTCTCTCTTGTCTTCCTATATTCAGTGGCTGCCTAAACCTCAGTTTGTCTCAGTTTCCATGCAAATGAAGATTTCCAAAATCCTCACTCTGGCCTGAGTTTTTAGAAAGTCTCTAAAAGTGCTCCCAACCCAGCTGGGACCCAATTTTAGGCTAATGAATTCAGATCCTGTGAAGGGATCATGCTTCTAATTTGCAAGTTTTAATTTCAAGCCAGCATCTGCTTCTAGGAGGTTTTCCACATTACAGTTTTTTTACGATTGCTGTGACAATTTTTTCAATGCTTTTAACAACTTCCCTAAACTCTTAACACAGTTAGCACAACATCCGTCTGTGTAGGCTATACATTTAACACATTTCTTGTTGCTTTGACACAAAATGCATACAGTTGTCACAAAATTTAAAATACTTGTTTTCAGGGGCAAATTCTTCGTTGGCGTGTAAACAAAGAGCACAAACGAAGGGAAATGTCTCCATTTGTCAAAATAACCATGTACGTGTAACCATGTGCTGTTGTTTTAAGAAATAACTTCTACAAAACTTATATAACCACAAATTGGCTGTTTGTGTACGAAATCAACAAATTAGATGCAACATAATATAAATAGGGATACTGTTTGGTAGGCATATTCTGTCACTACCCTTGCTTCCAGTCTTAATGCTATGCTAGGCTAATTATGTCCTAGCTGTAGCTCGCTACTAAACACACAAACATGAGAGTGTTATTGATGTCACTTTTCTATAGAAGAGTAAAAAATTTGTTCCCAAAATTATTCCTTTTAATTAAAAAGATTTTTTCTATCAGTGTGAGTGTTTCAGGTCTTTGTCATTTTCAGCTTCAACTTTCTTTGTACGTTTTATTGTTCCAAAATGTTTTGTCAAAAAGTATATTTTTGACCAGGGGATCCCCAGTAAGAAAAGAGTACAGACTGTGTGGGTGTATAATTGCTCAATTCTCATTTGGTGTTGGTATAAAAAAATATGCATATGTTCACTAACTAAAGATCTATCCTGTCTGAGTGTGAGGTTAACAGGTGTGGCAGCAGTGTGTGAGCATGTGAACAAAGTGCTTTAAATCCACAGTGTTGTGCATGTTGTGGTTAGAATCATGAGATAAGTGTGTAGAGATTTGAAAACTGTGATCTAGAGTTTGGTCCACATGAACTGCTGCTGTGCAGACTGGAGTTGGAGTATTACACATGGGACTCCGGTTGTGCCCACTGTCGTTGAGCAATCGGAGTAAACTGTAACCTTGGCACCAAAACAGACACGAGAACACACAAGATCCAGCTTGCAAAGGAGCACAGCTGTTGTAGGCGGGAGATTACTTTTTTTTTCTTCTTTCTTAAACATAGGCGCAAATGAGCTGTTCACACATTTATATATCATTTCTAGTGATGATTTTGAGTCCGTCTGTAGGGGACGTGGCCGGTGGGAGATGCAAGAAGAGGCGTAAATGTTGGTGGGAGAAGGTTTGCCCTGCAGCAAATGGTGTGTAAGTGCATGTGCGAGTGTGTATGTGTGTGTGTGTGTGTGTGTTTCTGCACACATGGGCATATGCAAGTGTGGTTGTTCATGAATAAATGACTGCATTAGAGTCCTGCATCAAGGTTTTGAAGCAACACCATAAAAGTACAGAAACAATCATGACAGCCAGATGTGAGGAGGAAAAAACACGATAAACATTCTAAAATGGATCCACAACTTTGTAACTACAAGTCAGAGTAATTATACTACAGAAACCTTTTATCCTTTTGCTTATAGAAAATCAAATACCTAATCATTGGTTTGAATCCCTCTAATGACTTCTTACCCTCCGGGCAAACAAAAATGAACAACTGTCGTCGGGATGAGGCTCGCAGCGTTTCTTGATCAAAGACGGTTCCCAGTTTGCTCCTGCTCCGCTTCCTCAGTCTTCTCCACAGCAGCCCGGGCCCCCCCACCGGCAGCAGCAGATGTAGCCCCAACACGTTACTGAGCCGTTTTGCTGAGCCATGACAATTGCGGCAAAAAACAGGGTGACACAATATAACCTTGGAATCATTGGCGCATGCACACACACACACACACACACACGGCAACTGTGTCATAATCTCTGCAAGACCCATTTTGGATGCCAGTTTTGTGTGGTCAGTTGACAGTGACATTATTATAGGCTCTTACAAAAGTCCAAAAACACCCTTCTTGGTCAAAGTCTCTTCAAAAGGACATTTATACCTGAGCAGTTGTGATTAGAAACACAAAGCAGACTGTTAGAGCGCCCTCCAGGCATTTCAGCAGCAGTAGCCTAGAGCACACATCCACCCTTTGGAGACTACAGCAGGTGGGGTGGGGAGGGGAGGGAGTGCTCCCAACCCAGAATATTAGGCTAATGAACTCAGATACTGTGAAGGGATCATGCTTCTAATTTGCAAGTTTCAATTTCAAGCCAGCATCTGCTTCTAGGAGGTTTTCCACATTAGAGTTTTTTACGATTGCTGTGACAATTTTTTCAATACTTTTAACAACTTTCCTAAACTCTTTACTTAGTTAGCACAACTCCCGTCGGTGTAGGCTATACATGTAACACATTTCTTTAGATACAAAATGCATACAGTTAACACAAAATTTAAAATACTTGAACTTCTTTAACACACAAGCTCAACCAAGACCAAAACAACGGATTTTTACTGACAAATTTGCAAATGCTTTCATACTGTATGTCGGAACAGATAACATCATATTCTAAACCTAATGTACAAGCTAAAGTCAGAGTGAACATCTGTTCATTTGTATTTGTATCTGTATTGAGAAACAGCTGATTGAAGTTATGCAAAGAGATCAGTCACAGCTGATTCCCATCTAGGAAAGATCTCTGTTGGGGTTCTTTCAATCATATGGTTGTACATACAGTAAAAAAGGACAAGTTTGAACAATATACTGTAGATGACCAAAGACAATGACAAAAAATGCCTTCACAAGGGAGAGGAAGACGTGTACAAGGACAATTCTGTGTCTGTCTCCTTTTTTTCATTAACCCTACATTCTATAAAGCTACTCTGAGATGGCTCGTTCATTTTTGTCTTGGATTTCTGCAGCAAAAGAAACAAAATGCAGCATTTACTAAACCCAACAACACAAAAATGTGGAGAGGCTTCAAGAGAAGTATATTTTATATAAGTATATATATAAAAGTATAAAGGTATAAAGGCAGACCTGACACATCAAATATTGCAGTTTCTGTAGTTCCACCTGATATAAGTGTTTTTATGACATTGAGCTATGACTAAATGTACTGGGAGAGAACATGTGTTTTGGAAGAATTATCACATTTTGAGACATGTTGGTATTGTTTTGGTAGACATAGTGTATTGTATTAGTGTGATTTTGTATTTTGAAAATTAGTGTTGGTGGAGTTTAGTTTACAATGTGTGATTTGGAGCAGCTAGCCAGACTATCTGTCCAATCTGAGTTTTCTGTTGAATAAATGAATCAAACAACTTCTGAACGTACACGTTCCACCAAAACAAGTTCCTTCCTGAGACTATTTTGCAGCGGCACCGTGGCTTCGTCCGACGCTTAACACCGCCGATTGTGACGATTCTGATTGGTTTAAAGAAATGCCAATGTTTTTCTCAAGCCAAACCCTCTACCACAGCACTGTGGAGGAAGGTCTGGCAACCCCTAATCATCATTACCTATAATACCATGCAGTCTGGTGCCAAGCTGGAGTTTTTGTCCACCAAACACTTCCATAAAAAAACATAAAGTTGCATCGAATATGTTGATTTTGGGAGTGTTGCAACGGTTGGATACGTTCACATGTCTCACAGTGAAAATGGGATTTTGATCCATTGAAGCCCTCAGTTTCCTGGCCTGATTGCTGGTAAGATCTTGCTTCATTTTGCCTCTCTATTGAGGCAGGCTCTATATTAATAGACAGACTGGAAATAGACCCTCACTCTCAGAGGAGCCTCTCAGGAGAGGGCCTGGACCAATGGCCAGATTTCCAACACTGAGATATAGGCCATGCGTTATATACATCTGGACTGTAATGATGTTTTGTGGAATCCCTTTCACATGTTGAGAAGTAGTTGCAAACAGTAGTTTAAAATATTTTGATGCACTCAAAAATAATTTCTCCTCCTGCAGCTAAACACATTTATTCATTTATTACCCATTTACTCTATTAATGCCTCATTTACTGTTGGCCATAATGTCCTCAGCAGTTATCTTCAGCAGTGTGTGCAGGTCTGTTTACTTGTTCTTCTCCATCCATACTATGAATAATGTTGTCACAATTATGTTGTACACGAAGGGACATGTTTTCCCCAAAGACTCCCGTGTTCCTCACACGGCGCTGATGATCTCAAAATTTCTTTATGTTAGGTATCTGGAAATTATGTAACTCCTGGGTAGAACTTGTGAACTTTTTAATTCAATGATTTCAATGACTCAATTGTTACTTTTGTTAAGACCTGACAAACTTTACTTGTCACTGCCAGACCCTCCTCCAAAGCGCTCCGAAGGAGGGTCTGGCTCCTCTACATGGAATTATGGGATGGGAGAACAGAAACGTGCTCTGGTTTAATGGTGTTTCTTTAAACCAATCAGAATTGTCAAAGGCGGGGTAAAACTCCCCACAGAGCTGCTGCAAAATAGTTGTGCGAGAGAAAACTTAGATTGGACAGATAGTCTAGCTAGCTGTCTAGATTTACCCTGCAGAGATCTGAGAACCAGGTAACCATAGTCCTCAGATTGGACAGATAGTCTAGCTAGCTGTCTGGATTTACCCTCCAGAGATCTGAGGACCAGGTAACCATAGTCCTCAGTCCTTTCTTTGTGTTTCCAACACAAAGAAAGCGGAAGGAAACAGAAAATACATGCATCCGACAGAGTTTCCTGCAGAACCAAAACAATCTTGGAAATGGAACGTCAAGGATAGAGACTACTGTCAAACCCACCTTCTTAGGGCTGATGGATCTTCAGTCAGACCTATTGCAACCCCTCTTCCCTTGGTGACAGAACTGGCCTGGTCATGAGCTTGGTATACGACCATTGCAGAGAACTCTCTGTAACCGAGCTGGAGCTACTGCCCCTGGAACCCGACCCCCAGACAATGGATGGATGGACTTTAGCAGCATGAGACTTTTTATGGATCTAGAAAGAAAAAAAGACACAGATTTTCACAACAGGACGTTTCATTCACTGCCAGGCTGGCGATTATTTTTGACTAATCATGTTCCACTAAGAGCGTATGGAAATTGTGGCTGCAAAAATGTATTGGCAGATGGGTTTGGAAAAAGCCAAATGTGCTCATGTGCACGTGATGAGTCCAAGTCCAAAAAATGAGATGAGACACTGGCAGGGTGAGACCACATCTGCTTTGAGTTATGTCATATTTATTTGACCAGTAGTAGGGGAAAAACTATTTTGCCAGTAGTTTTTCCCTAAAAAACACAGGACAGTCTCAGAGGAGTAAAATGGCTGCCGAAAAGAATCTAACACAAATCTCCTTCATTTTCCATCCCTTGAATGGCACAGCACTTCAAGGGAAAATGATTTGCATGTAATTGTCTTCTGATTATATCCTAATATATTAAAAAAAAAAAAAGTATTTTATGTTAACTTAGGACTTTCAGCACCAGTCCATACAACTGAGGTCCAGTAGAATATGGAAGCATTTGGTGGACTAGATTAAAATGACAATGTAATTTCTCAGTACATTGGCATTAAAGGGTGGGTCCTCCTTTGCTAGTAAGTCACCATAACCATACAGTAGCACCTTTGCTTCAATATCAAAACAGCTCTGGTACAACAACTGGCTTCTTTCAATGACCAAGATTAGAAGAGCTGCTAACACTGGTTAAGTGATGTTAACATTACTCTAGCTAGCTGGCTAGCCAAGCAACAAAGCCAGATAACTGTTAGCTTTATAAAAACATGTGTAAGTGTACTGTAATTCAATGCTGCAACAAAGACTCCTGACGTCTTTAAACGCAACAGGCCATAATGACCATTCACATAACCTTATATAGTAGATACACCTCATTTATTGACAGTATATATTTATTTACGATACATTATTCATTCACAAAGAAAATTGGTGTCCTCAAAGGTTGGATTTTCCTAAATATTTTGAATTAATGCATTAAGATCAATTTCCAAAAGGTGTTTTTTATTCCTCTTTTTAATTAGCATGTTAAATTAGCAATTTAACTTTAGCATGGGTGTGTAAACTTATGCAAGCCACTGTATATGAAAATTAAAATGGAATAGTCCATTACATTATCAAATGTGGGTTAAATAATGCATTACAAATGCTAAATTAAGTTACAAAATGTAAACTGCATTTACATTTTAAAATTTGAATTCAAATTTGAATATTGTCAACCCTAAAGCGGAGATGATCTTTGAAAATTAAACACTATAATATTGTCAGAGAATAGCCATGCTAGTCTAAAAAATGCATATTCAAATTACATTATTGAATTTTAATTTGAGATTTGAACCAATTAAAGCATATGTAGGTGGGAAATTAAAACATTTACATTTTAATTAAGCACGACAAATGCTTCCATAGTAGCACCACATGATGTAGTCATAGATTCTCGCAAACCATTCAGCCATTACAACTGGAGGTTAGCACTACTTATTTGACAATGAAATCGGGGGCTGTCTTACACTCAGGTGTTAAATTGGGTTAGTTATAAATTGTAGGGTTGGTGGTTTGATCCCCAGCTCCACATGTGAAGGTGTCCTTGAGAAAGACACTGATTAAGTTAAATGTCCTGGGGACGGCTATTTACAACGCCACATTATCAAAGTCAATCACGTTACTTCTTTAATCCCATCGGAAAAGAAACAAATGTTAAAGTGTTGATGAAAGCATTAAACAGTATCATTATCCTCCCTGAGTAAATGAATCCAGATTTGAGACAATTACTGGCTTTAAATTAAGTAAAATTGTGGGCCAAGGTGAAAGAGCTCATTATCCTTCATCATTAGCGGTTTAGTCCAAGAGGTGGATCCCATAATTCTCAGCAGTCTCAATGGCAATTAACTTTCCCGGGGTATAATCCATGTAAGTACTCATGTAAAACATTTGTAGTTGAAGTACTTACTATACTAATGGTATATACTGTCGGCATACTGTCAGCCAGAGTGAAATCACTAACCTTAACCCCTAACTATATAGCCACAACTCTAACCCTAGTCTCGCATTGCCAGGCCTATCTCCACAGCGCTGCGGAGGAAGGTCTGGCAACAGGGGCATACACTCCTGGATAGGAGAGAAAACTCTCTGGGTTTTTTGCTTTCCTTTAAAGCAATCACGATCATCTTGGGTGGCGCTAAGTTTCAGACTCTGCAAAATAGTCTCGGGGGGAACTTGTTTTGGTGGAACATTTGCACCCCGCAAAAGAAAACGTCACATACAATATTAAAGGAAGTTAACACAACACAGTAATGTGAGCTACATAAATTAGCTGATTACATGGTTAAACCAGTGTATTGCCGTGTGTCTATAGCAAATCCCCACCAATTGGTCCCCAAACATCCCAGTTAGAGAGTAAACAAACCTATTCATGATCCAAATTTTCTTCAAAACTTGCCATTTTTGGGGTGTAACATTGCTCAGAGGCTCTGGTTAATGTTCCTCGTTGCGACCGGAGTTTTAAGTTAACACAAGAAAAGCAGAGGGACAAAAGTGAAGGGATACCCGGCAAATGAACCGTCTAAACCTAACCTTAACCCCTAACCCGCTCAAGAGGAGTGGTGCTCACAATACTGCCAGATGGAATACAGGAATACAAAACTCTATTTAATTTCACAAAGTAAACCTTTTCCACTTTAAGATGTCCTTTTTCTGCCAAATAGTCACTCCGGTAGCCTATCATAATCTAGACAGTATTTTCTCCCTAAAAGACCAGGCGTATATCTGCTAACGTGTTATTAATTACATGAGGATTTAATCCTCCCCCAAACATGCAGATGTACATTCCCACAGGCAGAAGTAGCCTACCTCAAATTGCAATTAGAATCTAAACGAGAAAGTTTGAATTCATTTTAACTAACAGGACTAACAAGTAATGCAATATTTACGAATACGTTGAAGGTGCTTTTGTATGTCTTCAGCAGCATGTTAAAGAGTTAACCTGTGACTTTTCTACAAATAATATGACTCAGAGGTGATTCAACCTACAGCTAGGATATCAAAGCTTTCATCTTTCCTACATATCCCTGGCAAGACATCCTAGCACACAGAAAATGAGGTGTTTTGTGTTTAAAGTTGCATATGTTGATTTATTTAGCCACTTTGGGACAGAGGGACTCCAAAAAACCTGACAGACATCAATGCTCATCATTGAAAATGTACAATTATTTTGTTACCAAGGCCAGCTTGGTCAGCTAACAGCTAACAGCTAGCTTAGCGGTAGCTATGGTGACTGTATGCAGCACTCCAGAAGTCCTGTCCTCACTCCCCCTCCATCTAACCAATGTGATTCTAGAATTAATTATTCATGGATAACGTTAGCAAGCTAGCTAAGAAGATAAAACTCCCAGTTACACAGGGAACAGTGCGTTACAGGGATAAGTAACTGTAATGTAATTGTCTCTCCCCGATATAAGTTGAGTACAGATTTGAGTTGCGCATGCGTCACTTTGCAAGTAGCATACAAGATGCTAACGAGAGACTTCTGTAACATCAGTACAGAATAAAAAGGGACCTACTTAACAAAGTTTGTTCGCTGCTGGTTACAAGTTAGCATCAAACACAACAAAGATTGTCAGTTGAATGGCGTTTTGAGCTAACGTTACCAATCAAACAACCATAGATAGCTAAATTGTTTTTGAAATGACTGCTAGCTTAGCTACAAGCTAGCAATCTAACACAACAAAGGCAGTCGCTGGAAAGGCGTTTTGAGCTTACGTTCAATCAAACAATCCTAGGTAGCTAAAACATTTTTGAAATGATTTACATCTTCTGTTATTGTTTTTAATGAGAAAGGTTTATAATTTCATGGATTTCACAAATTGTAGTACAACACGTCATGCTGTAAACCGTTTAAATCTGAGCATGCACGACTCAAACCTGCACTCGACTCACATCGGGGTGTAACAGTAATCACTGAAAGGTGCTGTATATGATGCCTATCGACTCTGGGAATAAAGTTATACAGTTATGTCAATGCATTATATTTATAAATTCATCATGTAATTTGTAGGTGAAATCTTAAAGGCCCTGCACACCCATAGTCCACCCACACAGGTGTTTTCCCTTGTGTTGTCTAATTAGTGCTGTGCTTGATTGACATCTCCCTCATCCTCATGTTGGTTTTGTTGTTATTGCTCAAAGGGGAAAACTCACCCTGTTATCATTTGTATTAGTACATAGAGTTTGGGGTAACCGCATAAATACCCAATTATAGGAATAATCAGCCTGGGTAATACACTTGTGTGGCTGTGCAGAGCCTTTAATTTGTAAAGGAACTACTAACTATGTGTAAAAGTAACAAGGTGGTTTAATTTCAAATGGTGCACTATGGCCTGTCTCTAGAGAAACTGTTGTCTGGGCAAGATTTCAGCTTAATTTGTTCATATTGATTTTAATTTAGACTATGTCCTCTTTGAAGACTCCTCATTAAATATTTTTATACAGGGAAATTAAAATGTTAATTCGCTTAGACCTTTTCGGAGGACCTTTTTTGCATGAACCACAAGTATGAACTGAACTGGCTCTGCGGATTGACACACATTTGGAGGATTTGAATAATGTCTCAATTGCTGTGCTTTATGTCAAACTGAAGATTCACAATTCCCAGTAAATAATTATTCAGTGTAAACTGGCATTAGACATGCTTCTGAGTGTCCTATATTTAGAAAATGGCTTTTCAAATTCCCAATTGAGAGTGCAATAATTCATTCAGTTAAACAGATTGTCTTTGAGTACAGGAAAGGAAGATCATAATACCAAATATAATCAATTGAGCATATTCATTACATTCCGAGGCTTAGCCACATCACGGCCCTCCAATATTAATTTCTTATTGTATATAATTGAGGTATTGGTGATTCTGATTTGAAGTAGGCTGCTTGACAAATATACAGTCGGAAAGGGAAGTCTTTTCTACCTGAGGAAAAGAGCGGTGACAAAAATGCAGAGGCCTCCGACTTTGAACTGCAGTTCTTTGGTACCAGGCCAAAGTTAGTGACAACATAACACAGCAAGAGTGGATGTTACAAGATATTAGAGCTTTTGCACTGCTACTACAAATCAAATGAGCACATTGGAACAGATGTGCCTCTGCTGGCTGTGTGGGAACATGACAAGTTGTCAGAAGTCACACAGATAAATCAGTTTCCACAATGTTGTTTAAATATATTTCAATATTTCGGTGGCATGTTGGCGTTCACAACAAGACAGGACCAACAAGACAGGGGTTCATATTTTTCGAGCTGCATTTATGGATCCACATAAGCCTGGAAGTCATGAAGAAAGTATTTAATCCCATGATTTTTAATCAAGAGGCAATTGAATGTAATAAAGATTCATATATGTTGGCTAACAGATCAACTTTGAACTTCAGTTCATCATTTGTGCTTTCCAGAAGCTGTGTATAATGCTTATTGATTTTTGGAAGATTGTAATAAAGTGTAGTGAACAATGTTGCACCAGCTATGTAGAACCCATAGACCCGTAGAGCCCAACTTTATAAAATGCGGTCTCAGTTTGGAGCCCTGCAGCCCAGTCACATGGACCCGAGCTCAGTCTGCATCTTACAGCCACCTCAACAGTCCAACTTTGATCTAATGTTTGTTTCGTGACAGGAGGTCAATGCTGTTTCTTCACTCAGTCACTTAAACTCACTGCAAGACATAAGGGAGAGAACCCTTTTTGATAATCGGTTCATCTCACATGTTTTGCTGTATTAGAAGACTCAAAATAAATATGGGTGCCCTGTAATGCCGCACAGTGCCCTGCTATGCCATGAACTACTACAAACTACCCCTAACTACTACTTTTTTGTATTACCTTTTACTGTGACTGTCATTGCCACTATTCATTTGAACCCCCGTCAGACACCAAGAGCCTGGGTCTGTCCCAGGTTTCTTCCTAAAGGGGAGTTTTTCCTCGCCATTGTCACACTGTTGCTTGCTCTGGAGAGAACTACTAGAACTGTTGGGTCCTTGTAAATTATAGAGTGTGGTCTAGACCTACTCTATCTGTAAAGTGTCTCAAGATAACTCTTGGTATGAATTGATACTATAAATAAAATTGAATTGAATTGAAATGCTTTCTGTTCTGAGTTTTCTTTCTGTTTTAGGGTTAGATATCAAATTCAATACGCTGTAGAGACACGCAGGAAAAACGACGGAGACGGCTCACGTATTAGGATCTGAAAATGAAATGAATCACTTAGTGCCATAATGTGTAATGTTGCAATTTCTTTTTGTTTTATAAAATTGGTATTGAAACAATATAATTTATGAACTGGTATCAACGTCATGGCATTGGTATTGGTAACAGTATTTTTTAACCATACACAGCCGTAGTGTATTTTCATTTATTTGGTGATATATGGATGTGTCTATTTCCCCCTATTTTGTGCATATTGAAAGTGTTAGTGTTAATTATGTTTAAAGAAAAGCTTTCAATGTCATTATCCATAGAAGGCTGAATATTCACCTCTTATATAATTCCAGATATCCACTGTCTTTGGGCTACAAAGCGGAGGAGGCGGAGGCAATCTGTAATGCTCAAACAACCCATGCAACGCTGCAAGAAAACCAGCTGCTTACCAGCTCATCTACATTGTAAGACACTGATACTGTATGCTCAACAACTTTCTGGCAAATTGCACTAAAGGGCTGCCTTTAGGAACAATATTTTGATTAAACTTGAAAACAGTTAAGCCACAAATGTTGTGAAGATGTAACAAGTAAATGTGAGCTATGGAAAATTGATGGAAATTGTTGCATCCCTGACAAACTCTTCCTTCAAATCTGAATACAACACCATTCCTCTTTCCTAACACAACGTGTCCTTTTCTGTTGCAAGAGTCAATACTCCCTCATGTGTTTGCATTACTTTAACCTAGCAATCTGACACTGGGATTTCCTACAAGCAAGTGTAGCGTGTGGGCTGCTTTGTTGAGCTGAGATGTGCAGGGTCATGTGTGGATGCGTGGGAGGGAATGTACAGTATTAGTTTCTAAGAATATTCACTGGTACACACCATGACCTAAAAGAAGTGTTGGCAGCCAAGTCAACTTAACTTGGAAAGAAATGATCACTCACAAAGATACACTGTTCAAATTCCTATCATACTCATAGTCCTGAAATCTTGGTTTTTTTCTTCTTTAAGAAGGCAATCCAACACAGGAAATATTAAGTTCCACATTAGACAAATTGCATGATCTGTCTATGCCATCTAGTGGATAATTAATATGACTACAAAAGTGATGAGCAGGCTGATGATGAGCCCTTCATGGAACTCTCACCTGTAGTCACAGTAGTGACTGTAGTGGGCTGACATGGGGTGTGGTGGGATGGTGTGGGGGAGTGGTTGGATGTGTGTGTGTGTGTGTGTGTGTGTGTGTGTGTGTGTGTGTGGGGGGGGGGGGGGGGATAGATGTGTCTTGCATGTTTATGTGCATTATGTATTTCAATGTGGCAATTTTAATGCTTGTTTTAAATGTTTAAAAGCCCTTCTATGGACAGGCAATCACTACTTACAATAGCTATTAATGTTTTGATGCTGTACGTTGGAGATTTGTTACACCAACACATACATATCTAACATCTGTTCCTATACAAATGAACATGAAATGAAAAGAAAATTGCCAGTGTTACTTGTGCAGCCATCAAACTAAAGTAAAATAGCGAAAGTGAAGTGAAATGTTATTTTACAAGCGTTCTGTTAGTCTTGTGTGATGTATTTTTTAACATAGTCACCACGTAATCAATGAAATTCTTTACAATGGCTAAAATGTCCATCAATGTTTACATAACAATGACGTAAGTTGTAACATTGAAGATTCTAATCTAAATAAATGTCTGTTAGGTAGCCTATTATCTATCACTGAAAGAGGTAACGATGACACAATGGTAACTATTGACCTATGGCTGATGACTGATTAAAGTATTGCAATATGTACAGTATATTTATTTGCAGTATTGCGAACTCGGTATCTAATAACGAGCTATGCACACAAGTATGCAGACGAGTTGGGTACAATTGGGTAAAACAATGCATACAAGCTATGAATGCCGAAAAAAAGAGCAATACCGTGAAGGCAACAGTTACCATGACAACAGTAGACAAACGTCAGCTACCAGGGCAACAGTAGGTAAACGTAACAGCCCAGCCTGAAGAGCAAAGTTGGATGCTAACAGCATTGGCGGTAGAGTTGAATTCATTTTTTAAAGAAGTGTAGTTACCTTATTGCTAACCTGTACAGCAGCTATAGGTTGTTTATCATGAAGCAAGTTAACAGTCTTGTGTGAACTTTAACGTTACTTCCAACATAGTCTCGCGTTGCCAGACCTAACGCTAGCTAACGCTTATCTCCACAGTGCTGTGGAGTAGCCAAAGACTGTTTATTTAATGTATTAACATTAGCTAACGTACGGGCATAGCTTAGCTAACTAGCTAGCTAGTTACTTAAAAAAAGGTCTAACTGTGATATTAGATACATTTAAAGAAGCTTGTAGAGAGTAAAACTGTTGTTTTCTAAATTGAGATTGATTGATAAATTGAACGCTACATCTTATAACCAGGGTTAGTTATCTTTTTTCAAAAAAGATTCAAATGGCCATATTAGCCAATTCCCTTAGTTAAAAAAAAATGCTGTGTGTTCTTCTGGTCAACCTCTCTCTCTCTCTCTCTCTCTCTCTCTCTCTCTCTCTCCATCTCTCTCTCCCTCTCTCTCTCTCATGTTGCCTTCAAGTACCGACACCATACACAGCAAATTAGGCATGGCTGCTACATTGTAGCCCATTTCACGGTTTAAAAGTTTTTTTAGGATTATTTTATTTGGGCTATTCCACCTTTAATTTTTGACGGTACAGTTAGGTGAGAAGGGGGGGGGGGGAGACATACAGGAAATCGTCACAGGTCAGATTCAAACCCTGGACCTCTGCATCAAGACAAAAACCTCGAAGTTAATGTGTGCCTGCTCTACCACTGAGCTAACCTGGCTAGGTTTTATACTGTCCTTGGTTGCAGCCTATGTAAATGACAGCTGAGAGGAAGTAAACATGGACCCTATCTGTTGCCTAGCAAAGTCATTCCAGTGAACGTGTCTAATACTTTACCTAAAAATCAGTAGGCACAATATAAATTGAAATGAAAATATTTGAACTAGAATCTGACATTGTGTCCCTCTACATACAATGGCTTGAGAAAGTTTACACACCCATGCTAAAGTTGATTAAAAAGAGGAATAAAAAAGCATGTTTTGGAAATTGATGTTAATGCCTTAATTGATTTTTTTGTGAAAAATCCAACCTTAAAGGACATCAATTTTCTTTGTGAATGAATAATGTATTGTAAATAAATAAATCTTCTTCCTTAAAATACAAGGGCCATAAGTATACGCCCCCCTATGTTAAATCCCCAAAGAGGCATGCACATTTTTATTATTAAAGGCCAGTTCTTTAATGGATCCAGGATACTATGCATCCTGATGAAGTTCCCTTGGCCTTTGGAATTAAAATAACCCATCACAACTCACCATACCAAAGATAATCTTATGAAAGGTTCCCCATACCTATCTCTTGATGTTGGCAAACGCAAGTTGCTTCTGGTACGACAGCGTCCTAAGGCCATTGTAGCAAGAAAATAAAGTTGAAGACCTGAAGTGAAAAAACTTTATATTATGGATCATTTATGGAAAATAACTCAGATATTAAATTTGGAATTGGAATTAATTACTTCTCTGCTATTTTCACACATTGTAAAGTCATCCAGTGGGCCTGATTGGACCCGTTGGCGGGCCGGTTCTGGCCCACGGGCTGTATGTTTGACACCCCTGACTTAAATAGTTTCAAAATTTGGGTTCACGCTGTTTTTACATCCACCAAAAGGCTTTCATATGATTTGTTTTCTGTAACCTGCAGACAAATGAAACGCTGAGGCTGTGCGGTGCCAGATGCCAGAAGTAACCTCAGAGATGTCTTCACCACATCCCAGTAAATATTTGGTATAAAGCCATGTGTCACACATAAGACACATTGTAAATACGCTCAGGGATTGATCATGTTTCCGACAAAACAACCAGAGATTTCTTCAGGCAGCATTGTTGTTCCAGAGACTGATGGTGCTGCCAAATCACGTAAACCAGGTACAGTGGGCAGTGACAGATCTGTGAAATAGAAACAATGAGAATGTAGACTGTTCACAGTTTAACTTAACAACACATTTTCTCCATTTGCATTGTATGCAGACATGAAGAAGAGGAGAAAGAAGACTCGACAGAGCCCATTCAAATTGCCAGATAGTAAAAGCATTTTCCTACTGAGTGTAAATGAAAGCGGGGACCGAAAAGAGGTTGGTGTGTGTGTTTGAAAACAACTGTAGAACTATTAGAGATGAGATAAGATAGATTTTATTACCCCAAGGAAATTTGTCTTGGTCAAACAAACAATATCTGCTATTTAAAGAATTCAACACAACGTAGTGCATACATACTGTACATATAGTACACAGGCTGCTGCATTATTCTGCATGGACAAAGCTCATGTTGCATGCAGAGACTGCCACTAGCCAACAACACACTGTAATAGTTGTCATAGGCTGGCTCGCTTATTAATGTAGTGCATGATACTTGTGTGACACAGTTGCTGTGTTCTAAATCGTTGCCTCATTCACTCACTCTTCCCTATATAGTGTTTATTAAATAGTGAACTATAAAGGGAACGACCAAACAAGATTTTGGACACCACACTGAAATCTGATAAACATTGTTGCGTCAGTAGATGCGCCCGGTACGTGCAACGGTTTTTTGTGTGACAGAAGCAGGCGCACCCAGAATCACGTAAACGAACAAAAATACAAAATATACACAAAAATACTTCTAACACGTCCCTGAAACAAACCGAGCGCTCATGAGGATAGTAAAATGTAAAATGTACATACAGTATTTTGCATGTTGAATTTCCAATGTTTATAACTGAAAGCCTGGTTTATTTTTCCTTTTCAATGTACGCTTCCCTTCTACTCCTTGAAACACGACCATGTTGCAATGTGGTTATACGGGAGCAAAATATAGGGTACATCGTATGTTCACTTAGATTAGCTGTGCATTGTGGGTATTTTATAGTGGATTATAGAGAATTCAAACACCACTTCAGACTGGCAAACACACTATATAGTGCACTATTTCCGTGATAGGGAACGGTTTCAAACACGGCTAATTTTTGCACACAAAAAACACGATCGCCATGTTAAAGTGCTGCTGCTGTTCTTTATGCAAAGGGGATGCGTAAATTCCTTGCTTTGCCAATCGATGAGAAGACTACCCACGCCGCTCGAACGATGACCAAGCTGAGGAAAGAGCTGCAAGACCAAGTGGAGAAGGAAGAGGAGGAAGAAGAAGACGTAGAAGAAAGGGAGAAGATGAAGAATCTGAAAGAAAGCAAAAGAAGGACAGTTGTCCCCAAACAAACACCTGGCAGACATGAGCTGAAGATGGCCATGATGAAACGAGGTGAGTGGAGAGAGAGCAGAGTGCACGCCATGGCAAACTTACCACCGTGAATGTTAACTGCTGTCTGTCCCTTGTCTCTAGAAAACTTTACAAAAGACAGCAAACATGACTTCATCTCCATGGAACGGCAGAAGGCAGTGTTGGAGGTAAATAAGTTCAAGAGTTGCTTAGATCTTAATAAAGGAGGAGCAACGTCTCATCTGGATTCAGTTTCTAAGGCTGCTGATTGCTTTTTGAATGTTTGCTTTTTGTATGATGTCAGATGCTCTCAGTCGCCTCGCACAACACCGTTACATTTCAGCTCCACACAACTCCACATTTCTCAGTATGACTTTTCAAAAGATTGTGTCATCCGGTGACTTTCCCGCACAGAAACTCAAGTGAAGATAATAACCTCTTCTGAAGAGTCCATCATGTTTTTAATCCTCTATGTCCTCCTTTGCTACTAGCAACTGCGTGGAGGAGGGGTGGGGGTGAAGCACAATCACGGAAGATTTGTAACATGTGGATGCACTGACAGAATTGATGTCATTACTTAGAATTCCTCGTGAGGGAGACAGAAACAACGCCCTATAGCTTTCACTGCTCCTCAGATCTCTGCGGAGTAAATCCAGACAGCTAGCTAGACTATCGGTCCAATCTGAGGACTATGGTTACCTGGTCCTCAGATATCTGCAGGGTGAATCCAGACCGCTAGCTAGACTATCTGTCCAATCTGAGTTTTCTGTTGCACGATTAAAACAACCTTTGAACGTGCACGTTCCACCAAAAGAAGCTTCTTCCGGAAGCTATTTTGCAGAGGTGCTGTGGCTCCAGCCGCCTGGAGGAAGAATTTGTGAAATTAAAAAAAAAAAAGTCTAGCTTGACCCTCTTGCTTCATTTGCCCCGTCTATCCCTTCCTCAGTTATCGCTGATGACAAAGAGGGCTGAGATTTTGAGAATGGACAAAGCCATTGCAAAAGAGGAGGGACAGCTGAGACAGCTCGAGATGATCATCGAGAGAGACAACTTCAACTTTGAAGAGTTCCTCAGGGAGAACGAGAAGAAGTCCGTGGAGGCCAGAACGTTGTAAGAAGCATTCTGATATGACACGTTGCCTGAGTGTTGGTTAAAGAGTCACATTGCAAACAGTTGTCCTGTCTCCTTTGTCAGTTTTGAACATGAGGCCAAGTCCAAACAGGAGAAGAACACTCAGATCAAGAAACTCACTGCTGAAATAGGGATCGTGAAAAGGTAGCAGTCTGATCATTTTGTAAAATGAACACGTATGAGTGTGCACGTTACCCATGTTTAAGTGCATTGAAGTGTTAACCCAAAAGGTACACTTATGGGAATTATAAATTAATATTATAAATTAAGCGGGACAGTTATGTAATGTGCAATTCCGTTATATCTAATGTTTGTTTTTTATAGTGAACTTGAAAAGTATGAAGAAATTCTGATAGACTACAAAAGATATAAGAAGCTTCTGTTCGAGTTGTCTCCTCCAGAGTGGCAGGAGGCCCAGAAGACCAAGGCTTTCAAGACTAATGTCCTCACTGATGGAGACGTTTTGGACGAGCAGAACAGGGAGCCAGAGGAGTCAGCTATTGGGAACGGCAAGTACAAACCCAAGTGAATCAACATTAAATACATCATGAGGACCATGGTACAACAGGTTAAAGGGGGTTGCATGTGGTACTT
Source organism: Etheostoma cragini (assembly GCF_013103735.1). Classification (NCBI taxonomy): domain Eukaryota; kingdom Metazoa; phylum Chordata; class Actinopteri; order Perciformes; family Percidae; genus Etheostoma; species Etheostoma cragini. The sequence continues at coordinate 2,816,911 of NC_048416.1, forward strand.
ATCCAGAGTGTATTACCTGCAGTAGATGGCAGTCTTCACACCTCCAGTTTGGAGGATCAGATAGGAGTACCGACACAGAAGCTGAGCCATCTACTGCTGTGGAGGGGGGCAGCAGCTAAACGTATGTTAACCAGCTAAAAATGAGACCCACCTATGAAAAAACATCACTTTAAGTGTTGTTTCTGTTATTGTGTTATTGGTGTTTTAAAAGGGCCCATAATGCCCCCCGTCCTCAGCAGTACATTGCTTAACTTCTGTTTCTGTCCTCCTGTCTGCTTCTCCAGACTGGGGGCATGTCGACCCAAATCTGCTGTAGATACACTGACTATGGACAAGTACCTACCCCATTACAAACCCACTTTAAAAAATCCAAACTATCCCTTTAATATCCTAATATTGTTGTTTTTAATTCTGACTCAAACGTGGTTTAAGGAGTGCTTTGTTACAGTGAGTATGGATAGTGCATGTAGTGTGATTGGAATAATAACATGCACACAGGTTTGGAGAAAAAGGTTTCCAGTCCAGGTGGAGAGCTGCCTTCAATCAGAGAGACCAGGCTGTCCTCAGCCCACAGCAACACACTGTGAGGAAACACAAACAAACACACACCTCCATCACAACCCTGAGGGCTGTTTTGCTGCACCTTTGGCATGCACGATTCGGGGAAAAATATGAATACCGATTTTTTTTGCTTGGAATTGTTTCAAAAACAAAACTAATTGGCCGTACCAAACATAGATTTTTTTTAGCACCTATATCACGTTGCGCGTCACCACAAGCCTGTAAACATAGAGGCTTCAAAGAAAAGAAAGGAGAGCATTAAAACCTACTTTATACAGTCTGTGTTTAAACTCACCGAAGAAAGCAGTGATAGAGTCGGCTCGTAAAATTAAATTACCGTAGAATCAAAGTTATAAAAAAATAAAAAATTAAAGTTATTTAAAAATCGGGAACATGGTGAATTGAGATCGCAATTTTGTAATGATTAATCGTGCAGGCCCACTGCACATCCAGTAGTTAACCTTTGCATTCACACACACTGATGCGGTGCTAAATAAGCTGGGCCAGGACTTCCAATAAATGTCCCATATTGTAAAAAGTTAAATTTCTTATTTTCTTTCTTTATTTTTTGATAATAAAGTAGGTTGAAGTGAAAGTCTCAAAACACTCAATCCACAAAGAAATGCACTCAGCCTGTATTCACAAACTGTTCCTTTAAACGAGCCACCAGGACTTCCGTACAGGTGTGATCGCACAAAGTTACTACATAGATGTAGAGAGTGCTGCTACAGTGCCGTTGCAGGCATTCCCTGGCTGCAATGATGGTGCAAAGACTCAGAGACAGCAAATGCAGAAGACCCAGAAACGTTGCCCATAGGGATCCGGCTTTTTTGGAACGGGGGCTCAAAGAGACTGAAGCTAAAGCGGAGCGTTTGAAACTGAGTGAATACAGTTATATTCAGACAGACGGTATGAGAAAAAGCATGTAAACATGTTCTAATCTAGTAGAACCCCAAATACAAGTAGAAACCTGAAAATGAGCATAATATGAGACCTTTAAGTGTTCAGCATAAGGCGAAATATAGATTAAAAAACGTAGCTTTAAAATTCATTTTTACCTTTTTAAAGACATATAAAGTATGTATTTCTGGTGTGGATATGTACATTATGATCACTTACACATACTTTTAAAATTCATTATCTCTCAATTGTAGCAAACAGCATGTCAGTGTCATTTTGAAATTGAATTTAAGAACAAAAACCTATTGCAAAAAAACCCACCTTGCAGTAAATTAATTTTAAATGTAACTCAAATCAAAACTTTCGCCTAACCCAAAACTGTTTTTCCTTCCAGGATTGAAACTTTTAAACTGGATAGTGACAGCTCAGAATATGAGGTGAGTCAATCTATTTTTTGACAAAAACGTCTCTCTTCATCTTGGGTATAGCCTACTTATCTTGCCTTCTTTGTTTGTCACTACTGCAGCATGAGCCAGAGCTGTACTTCACCGAGCCTCAGCAGCTTCTGGATCTGGTGACAGAGCTGACGGAGCAGAACTTGTCCTTGATTCAGAACACTACAAGGGTTGAAGAGACGCTGGAAGAGCTCAGACAGTCCACAGAGGCCACCAGAAAGAAGATGTAAGCGGATCAAGGCTCTGTGTTGCGTTGCTTTAAAATGAGCAGACTCATTTGCTCTCCTGAAATCTGCACGTCTCACTTTTTTACTTTTTTAATTTCAGACCTATTATAATCATTTTTTTCCCTGTACACTGTTTACTCCCTTGTCCCCTCCACTTTACCAAATCAATTGAATGCTCAAACCTGTCCGTCTGAAGTGAAAAGGATGAGGAGCAGCTAACATTACAGATTAACGACATAAACCAGAGAATCGACATTGAGAAGGCACGAGGCACAAAGCTCAGACAGAAGGTTCAGCTCCATGTTTCATTGAAAAAAGAAGACCAGGTAAGGAAGCAGAATGTGTTTGTCTACATTTCTGTCCAAAATCTGAGTGCTAACAACACCCAGAAATCATGTACCCTTTTCATTTCCACTCCTTTTGCTTGCAGGATGTTATGTTGGATGCTCTGGGTGAGAAGGTGGCAGAGGTCCATCGCTGCTGCGTGGATGACAGGATTACCAACCTCAGCACCTTGGAGAAGCTGGCCAATATTGAGAACCGCATGTCTTTACTGCTGCAGGCGCTCGAGAGCATCCCCGAAGATCGCTTAGAGATGATGAAGAAGATCAAGGACAGCGAGAGGAGGAGCAGGTATGTTGCGGTGAACATAAATTCTCTTAGTCTTGCATTGCCAGACTTTCCTCCACCTTCCTAAGAAGGCACTCTGGCTACTTCACACAAGAAAAACAGCATTTCTTTTAACCAATCACAATCGTCTCTGGGGGGCGCTTATTGCCAAAATAGCATTGGGAAGGAACATTTTTTGGTGTAACGGGAAGATTCAAAGGTAGCTTTAGTCGTCCAAAGGAAAACTCAGATAGTCTAGCTAGCTGTCCGGATTTATCCTGCAAAGATCTGGGGAGCAGTTAACCACAGTCCTCAGCAATCCACTGGAGTTTAAAATGCCAACACAAAGAAAGCTGAAGGTAACGGACAACCGACAGAAATTCTGGCGGTACGTGAACAATCTTGGAAATGTAAATATAGTCTAGCTTTCTCTTGACTACAAGAAAAGGTTGAAAGAGCAACTAAGTCAAGCCTCTTCTGAATGTGATGTAAAATAGCAATGGCATTCATTGCAACAAAACTCCCTGTCTTCCTTTGTCATGTCACAGGCAGCGTGAAGAAAAATTGAGAGAGCAGAGTGAGAAACAGAAGGAAAGGATGAGAAGGTACTTGGAGAGATCTCTGGCTGACTCCAAAAAAATAGTAAGTTGGTTGCTGCATTTGTAATGTATGGAAAAATTGTTCAGTTTATGTCTTAGTCTAAATCTTTTAATGTTCGTACAAATATTTGCATATGTTAAGTTTGCTTAAAATATAAAAGCAGTTGAAAGTGACATGACGTTTCTTTGTTTGCTGACTATATCCTAGCTGGGTATATCATTATTATTCATGAGATCGCCCTGTAAAGGATGCTAATAGCCACGCTCTCATTGGCTAGGTGTTAGCCAATCAGAGTCAAGCAGCTTAGCTCATTGAATATTAATGAGAACTGGCTCACATCCTGCTGAATCTTCCTGTAGGCTTTCTATACCACACTAGAATGGCTTGAAATAAGGTCAACAAGGCATTTTTTCTAAAAAATAATTGTTACAGAGTTCATGGTAGAACTTCGGACATTACCACAAAGTAATGAAATATATGTGGAAAGGCATCTTTAATGAATTAGAACCTGGCTTAAAAACTGAAACTGTATAAGTAAAATAAAAAAAAACACAAAACCACATGCGCATTGCTTATACTCATTCCCATTTTCTTTCAGAGTGGGAGAAAGCTCATGCCCAGATGCAAGCCTGTTGCCCAGAAAGTCAGAGTGAGCAATGTGGAGAACACCCCTACTGAGGATGAGATGCATGCCCACCTCTTCACCTCTGAGGACACGGAGTAAAACACAAAAGAAAACCAGTTGTGTGCTATCATGCCTTCAACACAACAGTTCTGAACAGGAGTGAAAATGATCATGATATTTCGTTGCCTACACCCCATACAACATAAAATCAAATAAAATCCAAAATGTTAACACGTGTAATAGAAGGACCTGTGTATAAAGTACAATAAAGCAGTCTGATTGCATTGAAAACTGGCTCTTTAACTGTTTAATCTTAGCACTTTAGATATTTTGATTATTATGATTAATTATCAAAACATGTTTTCCTGCTCCAACCCTGTTGGACTCCATATAGTGTACAAGTCTTATTGACCCCAGTAAATTCACACAATGATCTGATAACTTATATTGAAATTTGCCTCCATCTGTGCATTGCAAGTAATACGACCCACATTTTCAAAATACTGTCTTTACATTAGGTTATGTCATAAACCGGGGCATAAATCCTAAAAAATGACAAGAAAGTGACAGTAGGTGGTGGTATTGAACATTTATGTACTCGCGTTCATCACTGGGAGAGGAAGGAGAATGAGGAAGTGGTTGGAGCAGGACTGTACTTGGAGATGTAACTACCAATGCAGCAGCAGCTGTCAGGACATTACTACCTAGGCAGCTAGATAATAGTACTATTTGACAATGCGATGGGTAACTGCTGGGGATACTGCGTTGGGCTCTTCAGGAGAGAGGCCAACAGGATCCAGAGAGGAGGCGGGTAAGTGAAACATGGCATTAGCTAGGTGAGCTAACTAGCATAAAAAGCATCATCTAAGCCAGCGTAGCCGGTTACTGCTAACGTTAGCTAAAAGTTGCTTAGCCGATAAGTGATATATTAAGACTCATTGACAGCTCAATGTGTGAACCTGGTGGTGACCCAAAGATATAGGTCAGTCAATGAACTACTGGTTACGCCATTGTAGGGTCTCAAAGGGGTCTAACCTGCAGCCAGCCAATGCCAACAGGAACCAAGACCCCACCCCTATTGACAACAGTGTGGACATGTAGCTAGCTAGCTAGGTCTAAATAGACTAACGTTAGATTATTAGCATGAGAGACAAACGGACCAAGGGCTGTTTAAGAAGTTCAAATTTAAATTTAAATTTGTCATATACTGAGTCCCCGATGTCTGTTTCCTGCGTTGTTTGTAGGCCATTGCATTTTAGGTTAATAATTGATGTTTTTTAGTCTGACTTTATGCTTTGTTAAGAATACAGAAGGCTTCTCTCTTCCAGCAGCAAGCTGTATCACACTCATTCCCCACATCCGTATTTTACATATTGGGGCTGACAGATACTGTACAGTAGAAGTTATTAGGGTTGGCCTTTATCATTTAGTTTAACGTCCACTTTAGCTGCTTACATTAGGTCCTTAGTCCAAATTTGAAAAAAATGACAATGTCATTTTAACTGAAGTAATAAAAATGTGGCCCTAGGGTTTGTGCCCCACTCAATAAAGTGACATTTAAAACTAAAATCCAGTTAAATTAGTTTTTCATTTGGCCTGAATATGAGGTAAACATCTTAAAGATTAAATCAATCGTAACTTCATCAAGGATATAAGCCAAGTAGACTGACAGCCCCAAAAACACAGGTGGGATCAATAACGTTAATTATGACTGCATTGGATTTAGGCAGATCGATGTCCTAAAATAGTGACATCTGTGCCTTTCTTGCTATGACAAGTCCAATGTCTGCCATTAAAAAGCTTTTTTTTCCCCCAGCAGCAGTACAATTCCCTGTAAGATTTAGGCTATCAACCTATGAACTCTTAAATCCATACATTCCTTCATACCTTATCACCACAGCCACACCAAAGGCTGCAGAATTCCACAGTTTTTCATTCTGGATCAAAGCTGAAAGCTGTAATAAAGAAAAAAAAAAGAACTCTGTAGATTCCTTATCCCAACTTGAGCTACAAATTCAAAGGCCATTGCATGTAAACTTAGCGTGACAATAATGAACCTCTTAAACTGATTAGTGTCATTTGTTTTTTTTGCAATCATATTCAGATTCCAAACTTATTGATGACGTTCAGCGGTGGCATCAAACTATATTAAAAATTGCATTAGATGCTTTTAGACATGTTGCACTGTGTAACACAACAGTAACTCCTCAGTGACAACCACATAAGTCAGCACAGCAGTCACAAATCCCATTGCAACGTGGCTGTAACACTGCGTTCACTACTACTGTACTCTGATCAGAACCATTCAATATGAAAGAAAGTGCTGCTTTTTATTGTTCTTTAATGTGTTTAAGGGTTTAAAAGAAATAATCAAGTGTGTGACAGAAAGGCGAGTAGGCCAATTTACCTGTTGAGTTCTGAGAAAATAGACACGTAGTTCATAGGGGTGGGAATCACCAGACGCCTCCTGATACCATATCATGACGATACTTACGCCACGACACAATACCGTTGCGATTTTAAACATATTGCGAGATATTGCAATTTATAACTTTTTTTCCAACTTCTAATTTTTCCCAATTTCAAATAATTTGAAATTAACTTTGTCAACATCTGTTTCATCTAAAGACATAAATTTCTCTGGTTGTATTGCCGCAAAATGGGACAAAGTGACCAACACTTATATAATAAAAGATTGATACTTGGCGTCTGTGTATCGATACAGTATTGCCACAGAAAATATTGTGATATCAGAGCTACAGATCTACCATAAACACAGCTGGTGCTTTGTCAAATGTGATGACATTGGTATAATGTAATATAGTATAATAAAATATATTCATCATACAACTGTGTCATATGAAATTGCAGCTAGATGATTACCGCTGTGTTCATACTTTTAATTATTCCACAGGTCAAAATACTTCCGAAGCAGCACCACAGGGGAACATTATACAATAGAGGTGGGAGTTGTACTTTTGCTAGTATTGTTTTCTGTTATAATTGATGACCACTCAGTATTCTGATGTATGTCTAATTGTGTGTTTATATGTTGCAGTTTGAAAATCTGGTCGAAAGTGATGAGGTAAGTCAAACCATGTTACGGTGTGTGTTCTTCATACAAACCTTTATTACCTAAATAAAGGAAAATACTGTTAGTGACTTTTCTCTCAACTCTTCTGTTGTTCTACTTTTCAGGACTACTACATTGCAAAATAATTAGTAAGGGTTCTTATAAGATGTATAGTCTAATTAAAACTGCAATATGTTGGTGCTTATGTTAAATAATGTGTATATTTCATTTATTTTTTTTTCAAGATACTTTCTTGGGCATTTTAGGCCTTTATTGACAGGACAGCTGAAGAAATGAAGGAGGGGGGGGGGGGGGGGGGATGACATGCAGTTAAGGGCCACAGGTCAGAGTCGAACTGGGGCCCGCTCTACCAACTGAGCTACCCGGGTGCCCATGTGTCTAACGTGTCTTTAGTGTTAAATAAAAGCGCTTTTAAAAATAAAATGCATTTTTTAGTTTTAGTTTCAGACTCTCTTCAGAGTTGCCTCTGTTAGCTCCTCCAATGAGGGATGGAAGATGATGGGTGCAGCCACTAACCATCACTCTGGGAGTAACTCGATTAGCATCTGCAGAGTCCCAGACTAGTAGCGCTTGAGTCAAACAGTGCAGCGGGGGAAGATGCATTTGCTGATATCCACCGCTGTATGGTTAAATGTTGTTTGTTGCGTTGCAGGCCGAGAGCCCACAGCCCTGCCCGAGGTAAGAGATCTGGTCTGACTTTTAAAACCAATAATCCCGAGTATTCTTTGGCAAGAGAACAGCTTACCATTCAAGTATGGTTTATTGCTCTTTCGATTAGGCCGATCAGTGAAGATGAGCTCAAACACCTCAAAGAGCAGCGCTACACCGCGCTCTCAGACAGGCAGATCCTGATCGACCAGAAGATACAATCGGAGGTAAGACACAGTCTGTCTTTGTTAGACTTACAGCCACCGTTATTTCCTTTTTCGTGTGTTAGGTCTTATTTTGCCTTATTTTCAAGTTTTCATTTGCCACATTGTTTTTTCTGTTTTTGTAATTTTCTGTTGTGTGTTTTGTGTTTTGTTTCGTTTTGTTCCGTCTGCTCAGTTAGAAGCACAAGAGGAGAAGTTAAGGCTAGAAGAGGAGGCTAGAATTGCTGCCCAGCGTGAGGCCGCCAGGTTGGCGCGTCAGCGAAACTTGAAGGAGGTGAGGCGGCACTGAGCGCGCTCCCTTCTGCCAGTTTGACTCACTGCTTGGTTAAAACAACTTCTCCTCTAACCTGCTGGCCCTGTGCAGAAGCTATGCACTGTTTCAAGTCCTCAGCCTCTTGTGTCTTAAAGGGACACAGTGATATTTCCTTTGTCTTCTTTTTGCCCGTATTAACACGTCCTTGTCATCCAGCCTGGGAAACTGTTGTACGCCTCAGTGCTTACCAGACAAACGACTTGTAAGCAACGTCGGCGTTTTCAACAGTGCAGGGGTGTCAAACTCAACTCCACACCGTTCAAAATGTGACTCGCATCAATGGCCAGACATGTAGAGTTTATTGAGATGCCTTTTATTGAGAAAAAGTAAAGTATCTTTCACTGTATTATACTGTGTGGTGCTTTTTTTGACGTTTTTTTTTTCCGCATTTTTTCGCCATTTTTAGTTTCTTCCTCCAGTGCTTTTTGTCGACTTCTACATTTGTTAATCTTAACAAACGCCAGCAAAACATTGGTTACATTTTTAAAAGCAGGCTACCACACAGCCGTCGCACACCCACCTGCATTTCAGCCTGAATATGAAAACTCTCTCCTTCTGGGGGAATTTCTGCACCCTAACGTCAGAAGATCTGCCAAATTCTGCTTTGAGTGGCGTGTCATTGCAGTTTTAGAAAAACAAAAGTTTTCCGTCCTTTTCGTTTGCCGCACAACAACATTACATTTATTGAGGACCTTAATTAATATGCGGCCAAATTAACACCTGTGAGGGGCCGGGTTTGTCCCGCGGGCCTTGAGTTTGACACATGTGCTGTAGAGTAACTGCTAATGGTCAGTATTTTTAGTATTGGGCACTTCAGGATGGATTTATAGACAGATGAGTACAATATACAATAGAATAAACTTGCGGTGACCCTTATTCACAAGTACAAGCAGTGAAATGAGAAATATGGTCTATTAGCATGTAATAGTATCGTTAGGACATATTTCATGGCTATATATTTGCTATACTGCTGCAGGGAAATGGCTTTTCATAGAATGTGGTATAATGGAAATGGGACCCAGCCGGGATTGAGATTTCTTTGCTTTTCATGCCACATTCCTCTGCTCCTCTGGTGTTGCTTTGTTTTACGATCTTGTTTTTTGCTTAAATTTTTTTACCTGATTGCACAATAACTGCTATTAAAAACAGTCTTACATTTTTTTTTTTGGAGTCATGGGATTAAACAGGACTGTCTTTTTACTTGATCCGTGTTTTTATTTTTTGTTAGCAGCTGCCTGCCCAGAGGACACGGGGGAAAGCAGATGGCTCCGGCGGTGAAACTCAGCAAAGAAAGTGAGTCACTTGAGTTCATCAGACAACAGGATAGCTGTGTAGCTGAGGACAAGCTGCGGTCATGAGGCGCTGCATAGATTTTAGTAGGCGTACTGAGTATGTGTGTGTGTGTGTATACTCTCTCTCTCTCTCTCTCTCTCTCTCCAGAATTTATTTAAAGGGAGAATAAGTTAAAGCTACAGTTGGTAACGTTCATAAAAAAATTGCTTGCTTTCCCATTCGGGGGGGGGGGGGGGGACGACGACGACAACAACGACAACAACAACACACTCTTGTTTCTCTGCCTTCCCCCGGGGCTTCCAACGGCATAAGAAAAACAACCAATCAGAGCCGAGGAGTCTCTAACACCGTGTCAATGATGGCTCATGTACTGCGCTCGCGCTCCAAAACCGGACAGTGCTGATCAAAAATGAATCAAGATTCTGTTTTTCACCTCGATTTTTTTTCAGAAAAAAAGGCAGAAGACAGGATTTCTTGTCTTGGGTTAGCTTCTGTCAGTATAGAGTGACAGTTTCAGCAAATATGACAACTTTTTTTTTATTAAGTTACCCACTGAACCACGGCAACTCCTATAACAAGTAGTAATAATCAACAACTCTATCTGTCAGCACCTTGGATGTCAAATTTGTCGCTATTTGACAGACAATCCGACATATTTCTTTTTTAAGATCTCAACAGGAACATTGATTTAACGATGTGAGCACACCGTTGGTTCCTGCAGTGTAACCTATGCCAGTCTCATAACTCAATTAAGTCATTTTCACTGTGCCAGAAGGGAGCTACAAACAAAGAGGAACCGGTATCACTAAAAGCCTTGATTAGATTAGATAATACTTTATTTATCTCACGAAGGGGAAATTCTCTTGTTACAGCGGCATTTTTTCTACAGTCAAAAAACAACCAACAAGCAAACAATACAAACAGGCAATGTGCAAAAAGGACTGAAAGAATATAAAGTGGCATCATTTAAAATGTAATATTAATTCAACTATTAGGGAATTATTCAGACCCATTGTGATTGCTCTTACAGTTCTGCTTTTGTTGTCACGCCCCGTTCCAGACAAAACGCGGGCCAGGATTTTGACGTCTACCTCCAGAATGTGAAAGCCCAGTCGGACTCTTTCAGGGGCAACAGTAAGTGAACCGTCTGGCCTTGATGATATTAACTCCTATAATACACAGACATTCTGTACCATACATGCAGGTGTGTGTCAGTCTGGAGCATACTGCATCTCTGTGAAAAGGTATTCGAGTTCCATGCACGCTGCTGTTATAATTGACTCTTTGTTGGCAGGACTGCCGTCTGACACCAACGTGGTGACCCCCAACACGGAGTGCAGCTGGGACTTCACCACCAAGACCCGCTCCACCAACGATGACGGGACCTCCCTGGATCTAGAGTGGGAAGACGAGGAAGGTGAGGGTTTCTTGGGAACACCAAGCGTTCCTGCAACGCCCTGATTGAAGTTCCAACTGGGATCCCACCGGAGGAGGACCAAGGCAGAGCTTTCTGAGCCTCAGGAACAGGGCTCTGGTTATTTTTCAGCAACACTGCAGCAAAGAGGGGGAAGAAGAGGCAGAACAGGCCATTTGTTAAAGTCCATGCAGTGTATCTTATATGTATCAGCCCTCTTCAAAAGTCCATCCAAAATATTTAAACAGGAATTAAATATGTCGGTATGCGAGGATTCTTGTCTGCCATTCAGCAGAAACACTTTTCTTTTCACGTCCATTTTATCTATTAAGACACCTAAAATCACAACAATATAATTTAATCATTTTAGTATGATTCATACATGGTCATTTGTATTTTTATGCATCGTGGTTGCATGGCAGGAGTCCCACAGTGACCTGCCTTGCAACAATGCATAATAATATGCATGACCTCACGGGGGCCGTCTGTATATATATTTTTATATTTACACAGTGAATTCAGCTCTGACTATAAAACCAAAGATCCTGTACTGGATCTATGGGTTTATCCTCGGTTTGTGGAAGACTTGTTGCACGTACGTATTTGTCTGGGGGTTTACGTGTCCTCACTTGAGAAAATGTTACCTTTAAAAAAAGGTTTGACATACTTTTGAACCCTTACTACATAATCTGTGTCTAAAACGTTGGACAAGCTAGAGCAGATAATTCATAATCAAAACAATCAAGAACTTAATATAAAAAACTTGCTAAATAAGTCCATCAGAAACCAACTACAACCATTAGTTCTTGAAAAAAAAAAAGTAATTTTAGATGCTCCCGATTTGATATTACATTTTTCTGAACCTAGATGCTGCACCGACCGTATAATAGTAGGGAAAACCCTGATATACATATATGGCATCTAGGTTAGGTTCCATAAAAAGAAATGTAGATTAAGTTTTAAATCAAGTTTGGAACAGGTTACTTGGATACTCTGAGCCTGCAGCACTTTTTGACTTCGTTGCCTTCTGCTGTCAGAATGAAAACTCTCGTCCTTGTGTTGCAGGAATCAATCGTGCACTTCCAGCCTGGGAGAGGTCCCGGACGGAGGAGGACATCCTCCGCGCGGCCCTGCGGCCTGGCGCCAAGCCGCTGACCAGCGGCCCGACCTCGGCCTCCGAGGACTCCACCGCGCTGGAGTGGGAGAATGACTTTGTGAGTAGCCTTCCAGAGGACAACGCAGACACTGAATTTGAGGGATTTGTCAATCCTGTCCTAGACACTCCCTCTGAGGACGCCTTGGACCGTAGCCTCAGCTTGGACAATCAGGACAGATAGTGTCCAGCACCAAAGGAGACGTTTGTTGTGTCCACTTCATGTCAAAGCTCACCAGCTTTTTGCCTCATGAAATGAAATGTACCTACTGCTCCTCATATCTTCTGTAATATGAGAGTGGGATGCTGCTTAGGAATATGTTGTGTGTGTTACTACAGTAAAACGTAGTGACGTCTTTATCAAATACTCATTTTTTTCCAGTGCCTTCATTTGCCGACCATTTATGCATTGTAACTTGAACAGATCAGTTAGCATCCACTACCATTTGACACATTGTTCAGTAAGTGCTTGTTGTCAATGTCCAGAGTCCAGGTGATGCTACAGAAAAGGCCAAGGTACTCTAAAGCAAAAGCAGATTGGGAATTTAGTGGCTGTGTGTTAAAAACATCACTGATGGAAAGGACATATTTCTAACTTATATTTCTAACTCAACTTAGTAAGTTACTTTCAAATGCCAGCATGACTATGTCCTAATTACTAGTTGCTTGCAGTGCTTGGGGACCAACGACATCACTGAGGCCAGGGCCTTGGTCAGTGGCAATGCTGAGAGAATTCTAGCATTTCTTTTGGTGTGTGTGTGTGTGTGGGGGGGGGGGGGGGACCAACACAAACAGAAAAAAGCATCAACAAACTCAAAGCCTCAGTCTCTCGGCTTAATTTCAGCCCACTTTTTCCCCACTTTTTAAATCTAATTCAATGTGTCGGCCTCTCTGGGCTTACAGTCTTGTGTTCACAACAGCTCAAAAAAAGAAGCCCAAGCATGAAAACACTAACTGATATGCTCAGTAGTTTGTTTCTAAAGATACACATTTCCATCAGAGAACATCTGCCAACAAGAGACATTTTATAAAACAATTAAACACATACAATGGCTCCTCTTAATGCGCCCATTGGTCTATTTTAGGACATCCGGCTTGTAAACTGCCCTTTTTCTTTCCATTTATTAGACACTTTGACTTCATTAGATCTCTTTTTTTATGTCAAAACCAATAGCACAGAACAGCGACATCATTGCCAAGCACCATGACATCCACACCACAAAAGACATATATTGCTTTATTAAGGACAGCAGGTCTTTGTGCCTCTCTACATTATTAGCATGTCCATGATTGGAAAAAGCATGCAAACTGCAACAAATATATTATTTTAACTGGCCTTTTTTCATAGATGGAGACCATCTTTTGAAATACAAGTCATTCCAATGAACTGGTTCATGGTAATAATAGCCTGGAAAGTATGGAATGAAATACGTTTAGAGGCTGCAATAAGCAATATTTTGGCAGCACTAATTCTAAGTCAGATATCCAAACAACTGGGGTGAAGCTAAATTATTAAACTGTTAATGTGGATAGTTGCTATGAAATACAGGGCAGTCATTGCAGAATATTTATATATACCATCTTAAAAAAAATCTGATTGGTTGCAGGCAGGAGACAAATCATTTTTAAGTGACTTTTTATTTAATCTGATGTGAAGTCCAGGCCAGTTATTCGGGATTTAAAACCATTTATTAATCATTATATGACGGTTTACTGCAGAGAATGAAAGCAATACTTTGTGGGGATCGTGTGAGTGGATTAAAAAAGTTTAGAAGTTACAAAACATGCAAAGATGACTCTTGAGCTGGAAACTTAGTCATGTCCCTACAATATATCCAATGCTGCTCTCCAAGGAACCTGCTGTATACTACTTCCTGTCTGATCATGTGACCCATCACGCACTTGGGCCACTAGTGTTTCACATTGATCATTTAATCTGTTTGAATCAAAAGTAGTTCACTGATTGCACTCAAGTGTGTGGATTTTGTGAAATTGGTGTTATTAACAGCTTTTTGAAAACATTCGCTAAAATGAAATGTTGAGACGAGTTGATTTGCAAACATTTGACTTCTCAATATTTGTAATTTAAGAATAGTGTTGTTTTGAACCCATTCCAATATTGTTTTGCTGGGATTACATGATCTGTGAATACTCACTATAACTTTATTGTAAAATAAACCTGTAATTTAACAATCCTTGTCACACTGAGGCTGAGAAGGGAAAAAATGAATTATGATGTACATACACTCACTGTAACGAGCACATGTACATTTAGGGCAGCTGGGATTTTTGTTTTTAAAGATTATTTTTGTTTTGTTTTTCCTTTTTTTTTGTAGTCACATAGGATAGACATGGGGAGAGATGTGGGGGGTGACAGGGGGCAAACGGTCCCACAGGGTGAGCCAGAGGCCGCCCCTGATTTTTTTTTTTTTTTTTTTTTTTTTTTTTTTAACAGAACCATCTTTATTATAACCTTAATCAGTAAATTGTTTATGTGAATTTTGTTATTTTTAAGGTGATATTTCACACTGGTCAAATGTTTCCTGGGTGACAAACCAAGTAATTGGAGATTTAGAAAACTACAAGCAGCGCCTAAACCAAGTTATACATCCATCACAATACACATTTACAAAGTTAGTTCCTCACTAAGATTGGGATGTTGCACAAATATGAAATACCACCAAATTTTTTTTTTTATAACAGTGCACTGTTTCTTTGTGTCTTGTTACGGCTCAGCTGGTTGAACTCTGCGCCACTGTAGGAAAAAATACTGTAAGCTCATCCACCAAAGCCTATTTACACTGTACAGCTAATCATTTTTAATAAAGTTGGTACTAGTATCTTAATTGTGATTTGTTTTTTTGTTTTTGTTTTTTGTTTTTTGCTCATTCTTATGATTCACAAAATCATATGACTTACACCATGGACAAACCACCAAGCAACAACCAGCACTTTAAAAAAAATATATATATATAGTAGGTCAAGGTGCTATACAGATACATTGAATGTGTAAATGTGTATATGTGTGTGTAGAAAGTGCAAATCAACAAAAATGCCAAAGTTTAATATATTCAAGAAGGGGGAGGGGATGACACTATGAAATGCTTGTGCACGAGCAATGATTGATCCCCCACATTTCTGTCTACTTCTGCTCATGGAGATAGCCATGGGAAGAAATTTCTAACATTTCAAATAAAATGGATACACCCTTGCAGACAGGGAGGCAGAGATGTAAACTTTACCCACTCCTAATTCCTTGATCAAAAAGTGACGTGGCAGCCTATAGCCTATGAGTATGATTACAGGGTTAATAGATGCTATGTGAGAATTAAATCCAAGGTCTTTTAATTCCAAAGACCAAGGGAACTAGTATCTAGATAAATAGTATTCTAATCCATTAAAGTAACTGGCCTTTAAAAAAAAAAGTTCATTTCTCTTTTTAATCAACTTTAGCATGAGTGTGTAAACTTAGGGGAGCCACTGTACACATCTCTGCCTGCATGTGATGGGAGCATGCCCGCATGGATGTATTATATTGGTTCCTAATTAATAGTCAATACACAATACAACTGTGCCAGTTAATTCCTTGTAATTATATTTCCAACTGCCCAAAACTAGCTATGTGTAGGTTGCCCTCTAGTGGTTGAACATGGACAACGCATTTATTTTGTAATCTGATTCTGAAGACTGAATGAAGAATGCGCACTTCCAACATTATCTTGCCAGAGAGTGGCGGTTCTTCTACGGAAATGGGTGTTAACTAGTAATTATTAGATTGTTTCTTTAAATAAATTAAATTGATTAAAACTGTTAAAACTGGGAACAAGTGACTACAAAGGACAACAATACACAACAAACCGCAGTGCTCCAGACTGAGTGGAGCCAGCAACTTGTGAGACGTTACAGAGCCGCAGCACGACCACCGTAAGAATTGCAACTTTGTACACCGGAGCATCAATAACGAATTTAAATAGACCAGCAGTATTAATGTTTATTTTATTTAGAGGTTCAACTTCTAGTTTTATGTTTGAAGCCTATGAGTGTAATAAGCTAGCTATAACTGCCAAAGGTGGAAAAAGTTAGTTCACTACGAACATTCCCATATTTCTGCACGAGGCTAAGCGAATTCATGTGTCGAACAATTTGCCATTAATGGTTCTGCTTTTGTTAAACAAAAGAACAGCACACGAGTTATTTATCTTATGTTATGCAAGTACGTTTTAGTCACTGCAGCAAGAACCGAATTCTCCTCAGCGGAAAGCGAGCACTATTTTGTCAGTACAGCGGAGTGATATGCATTCCGCCTCCCAGTCTAGCTACTTGTGTCCAGGATCTGGAGGATATGGCACGGGGAGACGGAGGGAAGAAACTGTAGAAATAGAGACAACTTATTTAAGAGAGTAGGAACTACAGCCTAACCGTAATACAGAAAACGTATTGCCATGGCTTGTGTGTCTTGTTAAAAGGTATGTGACTAATCTGTTATTGAATTGTTTCATTAAAAGACTGGAAGTGAACTCCAGTAAGCTAGCTAGCTAGCTAGCTACATCAGCAGGGTACGCTGGGCAGAGGCTCGCCAGTTTCCCCTCGGAGGGCTTGGCTAACAGCTAGCATAGCTTAGCCTTAGTTTTGAGAAGTTAAAAAAGTTTCTGGAATGGAGGAAGAGGAGGAAGAAGGGTGAAATAACTTTTCCCTACCGTTGAGAGGTAAAAGTATGGCTCATAAAGTCTCATTTACATAGGAAACGACGTTATGAAACGTTATACTCTTGAACTAGATAACGCCGGAGATAAGTTGGTTGTTATAAGGTGCATGACTACGTTTAAGCTAAACAAATTGTGTCCTGTTAACGTTTGCTAAGCTAGTTAGCAACTTCTCGAGGTTACTTGCATTAGCTTGCTACATACCAGGGTACGCTAATACCACCACAATAAGGTGTTATATTATGACTGTGCGTATTTCTGTGGTTGAGTTAAATTAGAGCGGTGCTAAAAGCTATTTTTACTACTGTTTGAGGATTTGTGTAACGCTAACGTTACACAAATTTTTCTGAATCTCATTTCTCTTTCCCTGGGTGGGGGGTGCTTAACTCAATGGTCTCCCATACTGTCCGTTCCCTGTACTTCAGACTTGTCAAGCATTGATGGCAGATCGCGCACAGTAGAGCTAAGTATTGTTGAGTTTTTCAATGTTACGTTTTGTTAAAGCGAGATTGACGGCATTCCTTATTAGTTTAATGTTTCCTCAGAAGAGACCACCAGGCTGTGATAACCAACCACTCACACAGGCCAATATAACAGCAACTTCTGATGATGATTTTGTTATTTACCACTTCCAGTTTGTAAGGAGGGGTTTTGGCTTTTGGAAAATCATATCCCATTGTTACCAAAACTGTCTCCTGACATGTTACTTCAGTTAAAAGTGTCCACTGGCTCTAAATTTAAACAAAAACTATATGAACATTGTGCATGTGGAAAAGAAAAAAAGCAAGGCATTTCTTTTGTACAATAGTGGAATATAAAAACAAAGACCGTGATTTAACATTGTCTTTCAATATACAAAATATGTAGGTCAAAGTCTCACCCATGGTCTAAGGAATTCTGAGGAGGAGACATTGATGATTTTTGTGAGATCACAAACCATCTTTAAGCATGGTTACAGTAAACTTAGGCAATGATCAGTAAAACAGGGGATTCAGTTATCCCCCAAATCCCCTTTCAAAATGTGGCTTTGAGAAAATATGGTTAGTCAGGATTGATTTGATTTTCAGCCTCTTTGATGTCATTGAAAGTGAAAACACAAAGAGCTGTTATCAGTTTGTAGAGATGATCTTTGTAGACTTTTATCTGAAGGGTTAGTCATTCAGATGCATATCAGCTCGGCCCATTCCGGCAAGTTATATCTCGACATCCAACAATATGTTTCTGCTCGTTTCAGGGAGATTGGACATGTCCTTATGTTGAAATCTACAATTTGGCATTTTGTGATTACCCCTTTTTACAGTGCAATGGTGATCCATGCTAATAGAGTCCTGCTACATCCAGATCTCTGACTGATCAGACTATGTGGAAACAGCAGCTGGTGACTGTCAGAAACAACGTATAGATGTATCCCTTGTGTGTATGCCTGTCTACATGTTCTACTTTAGGAGGTTTCCCTCTGCTTTAATGTGCATGTAGAACAATAAGTAGTGGAAGTGGATGCAGTGCTGTTGGACAGCTGTGTGCTGGAAGGGAGGGATCAGGGCAGAGATGGGATGAGGGAGGAAGCAGCTCTTTGTGGTCACTTCCTTTTTAACTAAGGCTGGTTTCACAAGCCCCCAAACAGCTGCTGCTGCTGCAGGCTACATGTGTTTGAACTGTCTTCGGGCTGGGGCTGCATGACATACGCAAGTGTCAGATATCGCAGCATTTTATTAGTGTAATCGTGTGCATTCATCAGAGACATCGTGAAGCAATACTCATCATTTTTAAGGTGGTGATTCAGTATTACGCTTTTTTACGACTTATGGTTGTGCAATGCCAAATTGGCTGATAAGAGTAAATAAAGGTAACTTTTTGTATTTATTTATTTCTAAGTTAATTTAAGGTCAAGAGTGTTTCAACGGGTTTTCATATTTATAACAAGTTGTACATGTGACACCTTTTTTTAGATAATCTGAATTTTCCAAGTTTCAGCAAGTCTCGTTATGGAAATGATATGTCAGATCAAAAAGGGCACACATGGCTTTTTAATCATCCGGTTTGTCACATGCTACCCTGAAGTTCAAACTCTTTTTACAATTGGATTTTTAAATTGTATTTTGATTGTGATATTGGAATATTTGCCTTTTTATCTAAATACGTAAAGCCGAACAAAATAAGTGTTTTGCTAATATTTACATCTGCTTCCCTGTTTGGTTTGCAGAAGCCTGGTGGAGTAGAACACTGACTGTGCACTGGTTGGAGAGGAGCTGGGAGTTGTTGTTGAGAAGCAGTGTCTTCCTTATTTCCTAGCCTGTCATCTTGCGCCGGTGAGACCTGCTGCAGCTTGTCCGTTTGACAGAGGTCCTGATCTCCGCTCCTGCAGCCTGCGCCCCCTCTCCCTCCATCAGTGGTGGTGACCCAACTCCGGACCGCTTGCTGCAGGGCTCTTCCTGAGCAGCAGCAGCTGCGTCCTGCTTGCTGACTCCCCTCCCTCCCCTGCTTCCTGTCCTTGGTCAGACAAGGCTAAAGCCTCCTCTCCCGACCCCACCCCTCATCTCTGTTGGCCACTTATACTTACACACACACACACACTCAAATTCACACACCTAAGTGGTTTCTCTTGTTGACCACGCATTCCAACACACTTATTTAGGCTACTAACGCTAATTGGAGGTTATCAGCTGGGGGCTTTTGGACCCCCTTGGTCCCCCTGAATTGTCCATCCACCACAGAAGTCCTCAGTTTTACACTACACCGCAGCATCCAGCATGACCTCCATGTCCAGTCTCTTCTCCTTCACGAGCCCAGCAGTCAAGCGCCTGCTCGGCTGGAAGCAGGGAGACGAGGAGGAGAAATGGGCAGAAAAGGCAGTGGATGCGCTCGTGAAAAAGCTGAAGAAGAAGAAAGGTGCCATGGAGGACCTGGAGAAAGCTCTGAGCTGCCCCGGGCAGCCTAGCAAGTGTGTAACCATTCCAAGATCACTGGATGGCCGACTACAGGTTTCCCACAGGAAAGGTCTGCCTCATGTAATCTACTGCAGAGTGTGGCGCTGGCCAGACCTCCAGTCCCACCATGAGCTCAAGCCCCTGGAGGTGTGCGAGTACCCGTTTGGCTCCAAACAGAAAGAGGTCTGCATCAACCCATATCACTACAAGCGAGTGGAGAGTCCCGGTAGGTACCCTCACTTACTCCAAATCGATTATTCAAAGAATATTGACTTGCGTTCAGGTTATTTTTTTGATACTTAATGCTTAACACATATTCCTAGCCAATTTCTTTTTGTCCTATCAAAAATAATTACTTTAAAATGATCTTTAGATATTTAAGAAAGACATTCTTGACATACATGACTTAGATGTGTAGTTTTGAATGGCATGGAAAGGGGTCTCTTTCACATTGCCTTTCCAAATTTGAGTAAAGGGTGTTCAATAAGGCACAATATTCACCAAATCTGTTCATCTGTAATGTACAATATGAGACGGATTCAACCAGTGTAGAGCTGTGTACATCCCGTAGCTAGATCTCTGAGTAAACTGTGGAGCTGGTAAACAAATCCACAGAGGTCAGGAGGCTGTCATCTCACGGGCCTGTTCCACCCGCCCCCTCCATTTCACAGAAAATCAATATCACTAGCTCTTTTGGAGTCTTATTAGATTATATGCCTCAGGCACTCCAGATAGGGTGTGGCATCAGAGAGAGCCTTACTAAATCATAAACCACTCCAGACTAGACTCTCAGCACTTTCTAATCACTATCCCTTCTCTATCTCTCTTTCTGTCACTCAATCATACTCAACATCACATAGACTCACGGATGACCCTAAGGGGACAGCCTCTCTGATATAAGGCTGGTTTGGGCTCCCAGCTCTGTATTGACCAGGTCGAGGATATAGACAACGTGTCAGGATAGACTGCACGTCATATCTTTTTAAGGCAAAGCTCACTGGATAGTTTGGCACAGTTGACAAAGTTGAAAATGAAAACAAATGTGGATGACCTCTGGTTATATCTTTACCAAGGTCTGTTGGTGTTTGGCAGTGTTGCGTATATTATGTTACACTGTTTCAAGACATAGGTCGGGATTGTATGTGTGTTTTTGTTTTGTTTTACAAAACTAAGAACTGCTACTGATTTTGGTTGTGTACAAAAATAAAATTTAGGGTATTGTAAAGTAGCATTTTTTTGTGCAGTTTTCTGACTTAGTATAGGTCATATGCTCAATCAAGAAAATATTTAGTTGTTAACAGCTGTTACACACGAGTGTGCTCCACAGCTTCTTTTCCAAGAGCATGCCCATCAAGGGCTTCTCTTTCCAACACTGGCCGCATTTCCTTTTATTACTAATGGAAATGATACATTATTAACAAGGAAATACTTTTTAGTACAAAACAATCCCTACTTTGAATAGGTTTTCTGGTTAAAGACGTGTGTGGTAGACATGGTTACCTTACATACAATGATCCGTTTGTTTTCTTGATGATATTAAAATACCTTTTTGTCTGTGGGATTTGTTAATTTTCAACTCCTAGCTCACTTTCCTCCACTGCCTTCTTTTTTCTACCATCCAGTGCTTCCTCCTGTTCTGGTACCTCGGCACAGCGAGTTCAACCCACAGCACAGTTTGCTGGTACAGTTCCGAAACCTCACCCACAATGAGCCACACATGCCCTTGAATGCCACCTTTCCAGAGTCCTTTCAGCAGCCACACAGCGCTGGCGGCAGCAGCAGTGGCGGTGGAGGAGGTGGAGGTGGTTCTTTTCCCATCTCTCCTAACTCTCCGTACCCTCCTTCTCCAGCCAGCAGTGGTACTTATCCAAACTCTCCTGCCAGCTCGGGGCCCTCCAGTCCATTCCAGCTCCCAGGTACGCCAGATATACTCATGTGCCTGACCCTGGGAAGATGCCAAACTATTGTGGTTTTTTTTGGGGGGGGTTTTGGGATTGCTGTCAAGTAGCCAACAAGAGGCTACCTGTTAATAAACATTAGCTTCTGATAAGTTTCTGTTTTTTATGTTGTGTAATGTATGAAGGAAAATCAAGTGTTCATAGTTAAGTGAGAATACGTTTCTTTTTTGAATCAGAGGTGCAGGTAAATCTATTTTAAAATGCTTGTCATTTACCA
Source organism: Etheostoma cragini (assembly GCF_013103735.1). Taxonomy (NCBI): domain Eukaryota; kingdom Metazoa; phylum Chordata; class Actinopteri; order Perciformes; family Percidae; genus Etheostoma; species Etheostoma cragini. The sequence continues at coordinate 2,838,832 of NC_048416.1, forward strand.
AACTCCCAATCCACAGACATTGTGGGTGCAATACATTGAAGCATTGACATAGTGAATTGTTTACAATTAAATGTCATAAAATTCCCTCTTTATAATTACTAATAATCTAAACCAGTGCATTATACACTTGCATCACTAAGCAATAAAAAGATGTTTTAACAGTACTCTAACCAGGTTGTATAATTATATTCATCCAAATCAAGCTACGCCTCTAAATGAGAACAAAGGAAATGCCAGCTAAGCAGGGTCCAATAGAGCCAGGGCTGCTGTCAAGGCACTAACTCAGTGGACCAGGCAACCTTTATGTCTCATTGTTAAGGACTGGAGGCATGAGATACATCTAACATGAGGAAATAACCTTCTTTTCGGCCGTGTTCAATATTTTTGATAGAAATACTTTGACTATTTAGATTGTACTTGTGTTTCAGTGTGTGCGGATGATACAGCTGTGTGTGTCTGGTGACTAGAGCTCTATTCTGCTCCAGTCCAGATCTGCTGACACATCCGGTGGCTGCAGGCAGTCAGGCAGAAAGTTTTTCATGGCATTTTGGATTTGAGCTTTATTATACTGAAAAGCCCTGATTTGTCTTTGTCTTCGTTCACAAACATCTTAATCATTGAAATTTCCTAACTGCCATCTAAATGGTTTACTGCATTGTTGTGTCCCTGTGTGCCTGAATATGGGCTTGGAAAGCTCATATTGCATCTGTCGGGAATGGGTTAGCATGTGGTTTAGCAAGTGAGGAATATGTGAAATCTGACACCATTTCCGGGGTACAGATCCTGTCATGATTGTCTGAGTCTAGGGAGGTGTGTGTGTGTGTGTGTGTGTGTTTGTGTGTGTGTGTGTGTATAGGACTATTTGCCAGCAGCAACAACTGGTCTCATCCTCACTAACTGCTCTCTTAATGTCTCAGCTGACACCCCACCCCCAGCCTACATGCCCCCTGATGAGCAGCTGGGCCAGGAGAGCCAGTCCATGGAAACAAGCAGCAGCCTGGTGCCACCGAACGTGGCAAGAGGAGGTGAGGAGTGCACACATTTAGAGTGACAATCTACCTGCTACGTACTGCAGACGAAAATTAAACTGCATGGCTAAATGTGGCACATTTTCGTTTTGGACTCCACGCTCATGTTGACTAGTGTGCGTTGTTCCTTTTTCAAATAGACAAATCGGATCAAATTTAGAATGACAATAGCATTACACTAATAAACATGCAGGCCCCTGAGGATGAAATGCCAGCGCTGATTTACAGTTTGAAACAGCCTATGGAAGTCAAATATTCTGCTCAGCTGTTTACAGTCAACTTAAAAGGCGCTGTACTTGATATCTACAACATTAATATATAGCCATAAGCAATTATTCGCTAAATCTTCATATGTATGAGTAATGGCATCCTGAGCTTGTCTTCTATTTCTTTTGATTGTCCGGCTGCATGTTAGTCCGGGAGCATGTGACCGCTTGCCGCTCAAAGAGCTGTTCGTTCCCTCTGCTTTGCTCAATATCGCTCCACACTCAACTCATGGTTCACCCCGCTTCACTCGAATCGCTCACAGCTCGCTCCGAGCAAAGGTTGCATTTTCTTAGATGAACAGCATCCTCCTAGCTGCCATTGCCCGGAGCTACGCCAGCAATAAGTCCTCCGGATGACAGACACCGGTGGCTTAGAGGTAGCGCAGGCCAGTCAGCGTTCATCTCCGTGTACTGCCTTTGCTGCAGTAACACAGCTGGGCTCTTGCATGCTTCAAACCTGAGTTTTTTTGTGAACTAAATTGGAGTTTCTGCTCTGCGCTCAATCTGATCACACACCGAGGGCTGTGACAAAACAATGGTATTTGACAAGTTGGAACAGAACGTTGAGAGCCGTGTGTAGGCATCCATGGACTCGCTTTTTGGACTAGGGATTACTAGGGCTGCACAATTAATACAATTTTAATCACGATCACAATTTAGGCTTCTCAAAATTGCGTGATCGAGCGATATTTTAAATGTGTAATTTCAAAGAATGCTCCGTTTTTTTTTTTTTTTTTTTGCAAAGCCTACCGCTCCATAAACCACTGTCTGATCATATGCCAGTCAGAGTTGTTCCCTGCACCGCGCAGCTTAGTTTCTAGATGTAGACAGTCACAAAGGATAAAGTAACGTGAGGAGAATTCCACAACAGTTAGCATTCTTCATACGGCGGTCACAAGGTTTACCAGTAAACACAACATTTTGTCCCATCTGTGTTTTTCAGACAACAGCATTGACCAGTGCTAGTTAGCGTCTGCCAGCTCACAGAGCTCTAGTGTGCAACTTACATTTTTCCGGTCGCACCGGTTTTAATGTCCTCTCATCCGGTGCCTTTCCACAAAGGAAGCAATGTTGTTTACATCGATATGGTTTAATTTTGCCTTACATGAGCCATTTTCTCTGGAAGCCGTGCCTGTGTTTGGATCTCTCTTCTTACTTTCCATGCAGCCCCGCCCCCAATAACTCACACACAGCTCCATAGCAACATGGAGAGAGACACAGCAGCCGCCGGTCCACACTTATGACATTTGTCCACAGTTTTAATTATTATTAACACAGCTGTATATTGTTAAGCATGAACGGCAAACCTGTATTTGTACCAGTGTTTCCGCTGGTAACTCTGCTATTGTGGCCGCCCCGGCGAAAAACACAGAAGAAGTTATTGAATGCAACTAACTTCAGTTGGTAGAGTAACAGCGTGGGAGATGGAGCCTGCAGGACCTGCAAGAGACCTGACCCATGTCCAGAATATCATCGTAAAAATATAATATCATAAAAATGCAGCGCAGTGATGAAACAGACATTTTGTACACACGTGTGTAACTTTGCTCACCCATTCATAACGAGTCAGCCGTCACTCTGAGTAGCACATTCGCCCATCGCACTCCCTCTTTCTCCCTAGCTTTTTAATCAGTTATTGTTGAAACAAGTGAAGGAGCTTTTAAAGATACATCGTAGTCTATTTCTTTCAGATAGCTTATTTTCATTTACATGTGTTGCAGCTGTATGTCTATAGAGCATATAACTTAAGACAGAAGAATGTAGCATAATATGGATGTGAAAGCAGTTATGGCCCATATTAGACTATAAAATTAGTTTTTGTTAAAATCAACAAATAAGCGTAATCTCAATGCTGGTTTAAATAATCGTGATTATCATTTTGGCCATAATCGTACGGACCTAGTGAGTACAGCCCCTTGGATGTACAAATTGTCTACTCTGGAAAGTTGATTCACAAATGTTGACATACATGTTGGTGCAACTAAATGAACATACCCGACTACGCTCTGCTGCAGAGGTAAAGCCAGGGCCAGCTGATCTATGGACTCTCCTATTTTGTTTTTCTTGTGCTCCGCGGTGGCATTCACGCCTCACCACTGCAGTGGTCTGATTGAGAATAATAAGGGAGTTAAATTTTAACGCTATGCATGCTGCTGTCTTAAAGTGCTCATATTATGCTTTTTTCCTTTTCCTTTTGTTATATATCTTTTTTTGTCCATGTTATGGGTTTACAAAGTGAAAAAACTCAAAGACCCCCCCAAAGGGACTCACCGTCTCCAACAGAAAACACTGTTCACACACTGCTCCAGACAGCTCGATTTGTAGTCCGACAAAGTAAAGGCTGGACACACGTTATAATGCTCACCTAGCTGCTAGCGTGGCACGCCCTCATACTCTGCTTCTGACTGGCTAGTAGTCCTTTCCTTGCTACTGGGCATGTGCGACTCCCAACAAAGATTGAACAGAAGTGAGATGTCTCACTCTATAGCTAAAACAGAGAGCTCAACACACAGGGTGAAAAGATGAGCTGCAGCACTGTGCAGTACAACAAAAATATGGTGTTCTTCGAAAATATATATATTTTTTTTAAATACAATTATCCTGAAAATGGGCATAATATGAGCACTTAAATAAATATTTGGTAATTTCTGTGTCTAAAAGTTTGAATGGCTAAGGATGTCTTGATTACATTTTTGTCACCAATCCAAAGCCTTTCATTTTGAATATTTGCTCACATTAACCTTTGCAAATCAATTTAGATGTGTTTAATAGGTAAGATAACCTGACGGTATAATTCTTCTAGAATCTTGGATAGTATCTTTGGAGGGGAGAGTGTGACAGTGCAGTTAGCTAAATAAAAATATATAACAATAACTACTAAAGTTAAAAATACAAATTGCAATGCTTGCACAATATGGTTTAGATATGATTTTGTGATTTAAATTATCTTTCCACTGTATGAAATACCTTCCATAACTAAATTAGTGTTAACCCTTAGAAAACGGACCTCCTGCCAGCAGCTGGGGAGGATGTTTACATGATCCTGTTTTTGATATAAAAACCATAATAGCTAGTGCATTTATTCTTTTTGCAGCAGAAAGCTAAGGCATCTCCCTTTTGAATCATTAGGTGTTAGGCTTGGGATGACGTTATTACGTTACGTGACATGCCGTCAAATACGGAATGATAACAAGTGGTGGGGGTATAGTATTTCCCCGTGAAGGCCGCGGGAGATAGTTTTCATGACCCTGTACAAAACAACCTAAAATCAAAACCCCAGAGCATTCTTTCTTTTGCAGCACAAAACTAAGACTTCTGTCTTGCAAGTCATCACATCGGGCAGTGTGTTTTTGGATGAACTTTGTTTGGCTTTCCTCCATGGCACCAGCACATGGAGCTCAGAGCAACGAAGGTCTGCCGAGATCCACTCGGAGCTGATACTCCCACGCTGCCTAAATGAATTCTGTGTACCTACAACTGTGTTGCTTTGTACCATACATCTTCATACCTGGCAAACTCCGTATACCTTCTAGAAGCTTTGTATGTTTGATGTCAGCAGCTAAGTTTACATCTCACCTGTTTTTATCTGACCTGTTTTAATTTCCCAGATGTGCAGCCAGTGGAGTACGAGGAGCCAAGCCACTGGTGCTCCATTGTCTACTATGAACTTAACAACCGAGTAGGTGAGGCCTACCAAGCCTCGTCAACCAGTGTGCTGGTGGATGGCTTCACTGACCCATCGAACAACAAGAACCGCTTTTGCCTCGGACTGCTGTCCAACGTCAACCGCAACTCCACGATTGAGAACACCCGCAGACACATCGGCAAAGGTACATCTATCTGTCCCACGCGGCAATCATCAGTTGATCATATGTACATTTTGTTCTTGAAGAGCTTTGGTTTGAATGTTCTGACCTTCAGTTGTTTGTCTCTGTTAACCAGGAGTGCACCTGTACTATGTGGGAGGGGAGGTATACGCAGAGTGCCTCAGTGACACCAGCATTTTCGTCCAGAGCCGAAACTGTAACTACCACCACGGCTTCCACCCCACCACGGTCTGCAAGATCCCCAGTGGATGTAGCCTCAAGATTTTTAATAACCAGGAGTTTGCCCAGCTGCTGGCCCAGTCAGTCAACCACGGCTTTGAGGCCGTCTATGAGCTTACCAAGATGTGCACCATTAGGATGAGCTTTGTGAAGGTAAGGCCTTCACGCACTAAGTAGAAGATACATAAACGTCTCATCCTTTTTCTTTTAACAAGAGTCAAACATCGTAATCAGTGTCATTGTTGTTACATTTTATTTTGCCACCTTGCAGGGCTGGGGAGCAGAGTATCACCGACAGGATGTCACCAGCACCCCCTGCTGGATCGAGGTGCACCTGCATGGGCCCCTCCAGTGGCTGGACAAGGTGCTAACACAAATGGGTTCACCTCTCAACCCAATCTCCTCTGTGTCCTAATGATGGACTTGTGTGGGAGCTTGGGAGACTTTCTTTTTTTTCTTTTTTTTTTAATCTTTT
>NC_048416.1:2844656-2859545 GCF_013103735.1 Etheostoma cragini
CCCCCCCCCCCAGTGATTATAATTTAAGATGGTCTTAATGGCTGAACTGTTTACACTTAACTTTGGGAAGGGATATTGACTCTGGCTGGAAATTCAACAGCCGGACTAAGCTTTACAAGCCGATACCTGGTGAAAGAGAGGAATAAGTAATGCCTAAGGGGCATTAATGACATGGACACACTACTGCTTGACAATGCTGCAACACCTACAAGAAAAGAGGGCTCCATTGTCAAGCTTAAATCTGTCAAATGTTCATTTTTGCATCAAGTTTTTATTGTTTTCTCAAATGTTTTTATTCCTCTGTATGTGTAGTTTTTAATGTAGCAGAACTGTTTCACTACTCTGCCTTATGTCCGACAGAAAAATTTGAATTTTACTGAACACTTCACGTCAGATATTTACAATTCAGATATAGATACAATTATGTTTACCATTGGGCTCAGATATAACAAATGCTTTCTTTTTATAGTCTCTACTGTTAGAAATGAACACTGAGCTACTGCCTTTTCAGAAGGTTATGTATGTACGCCAACCTGATTTTGTCATGGGAGATGAATCACTGAACAAGTTTAACACGCCATAAGTTAACAACATTGTGAATGTTACACCTATTGCAATAGAAGTAGTCATTTATGATATAATCAGAAAATGGACATCATTATTGATTCTTCTTTGTACTCTAGAGTTCAAGTAAGAGTGACCGTATTTTCCATACTCACTGTACTAACAATATTGTGCACTCATGGATTTTGTGGAGGCATATTAAATTTTGCGTGGGTACCAAGACATTATGTTGATGAATAATTGACTTAATTAGCTCAATGAAATAAACAGGTTATTTGGTAACAATGGTTTGGTTGTTTTTTATATCTGTTCTAGGTATACTATGCAAGATGAAAAAGGAAATACATCTTAATGAACATGAACAGTGCGGAAATGTGTTTAATCAGGATGGATACAATGTTGCCATGGCAAACCCAAAAAGCACATCAGCAAACAGGGACATGGTGAATTTTATCGACTGAAAATATGAAGCCTACAGCTTATTTCTGTGTGCTGTAAAGCTACTACCTTGGTGTATAATAGTGTATCATCCTGCTGTGTGGAGCGTTCCAAATTCTGATCATCAAAAATCCAGTATGCCTAACTGCATGATGCTAAGATTGTATGTGGTCATGAGCTAAATTTAAATTAAATAACTAACTGATATCGTCCTTTTTTGAGTTACTTTTTTTTTGCTTAGAGTAAGTGAAGAAGAATCTTTTGGATCAAAGGCCCTTGCCTTATTCACTTCTAGCCTTATTACTGCTTCCCCTGGAAACTGTCCCTTTGTTTACATGACAGTTTCAGGTGGAAAGACCAAACTTAACCCGGTAGATATTAAAGGTGCCCTGCCACACACACATTTCATTAATATATGGTAATGTCTGATTTTGTTGTGGAAAACATGCCTTGGTTACCTTGTTTCAAGCAATTCTAGTGTGTTGTAGGAAGACCATAGACAGTTAAATAAATGGAACAACAGATCCCGTTGCTCTGGACGGATACCAGTGAAGGCTATTAGAAGCTCTTTTCCGTTGATGTCTTCTGGAAGCTGAGTCAAGAGAGTTCTCAATCATTCCCGACCTTGCAGGGACGGAGAGCATAGGTATACAGCATGTAAGGAGATGGGAGTGGCACAGGCTACTGCTTGACTCTGATTGGCTATCAGCTAGCCAATGAGAGCCTGGCTATCAGGATCCTTTACCTAGCTCATGAATAGTAATGAGCTCAGAAAACATGACATCAGACTGACCAGCTGTTGTGATTGGCCTGATTTCTCCTCTTATTTCTTTCTAGTGGCTAGAGCTGACAGAGGAGGTAGCAGTTCATCTTCACATTCACCACTTAACACAAACACATATGGACCTGAAAAAAAAAATGCAAGTAAAAAGTTTTTTGTTTGGCAGGGCACCTTTAACTGATTAATTCCAGTAGTTTGCAGCATCAGAGATAAACATATCTACATCAAAACTTCAATAGGCTATATTTCATTTTATTGTTATTCTGAATGTTTCATAATATCCTCATATTATTACTGAAGTTATTTTGTATTGCCTGTCCAATATTCTTATGGTGTTACAGTACAGGATAACGTAACGCAGATTAAAACCCAACCTGACACCTTCCCATTGGTCCACGTTGGGTATTTACCGTAAATCTCCTAAAGGTAGGTCACCCAACATTTACAATGACAATGCAATACAACAAATTGCATTTACAAACACAACTCAGAACATTTGCGATTGAATGTAAAAAATATTGAATTCGATATTTAATACAAAGTATCTTTCTAACGGCTATTTACACCAAGTAACCCTGTGTGTCAGTGATGCCTTAAATTACTCTTGCGTCAATTTACATCAGCAGCCGGATGTGATGTGGCTCCCAAGGAGCAAGCCAAAGATAAACACGTAGCCAGGCGAACAGGGCGAGGATAATACATATTATTGAGAGGCTACCGTGAAACGATCGAAATGGAGTAGGTGGTAAGAAAGTAGAGATTTTAGCAGACAAAGAGACATCCGTCAAATAAGCAAGGAGCAAGTATTCCGCAGACATCAAGTCGGTAAGTCCCGCAGAGTTCTGACAGCTGTAACGTTACCTTTTAGCTTGCTAACGTTAGCTAGCTCTAGCTAACAAACCTAATTACCTGTCTTTGACAGTAGGTAGACTCTGGAGTAAAGTAACGTTACTAATACAAAAACATATATATTTAAGTATATGAGAAGCATGTAACTAGCTTATTATCTTAAGTAAAATTCTATTTTTCTCGGAAAGCTCTCACAAGGCTGCTCGGACTTTAGAGACTTCATTTTTACCATACTAGCTTTAATGCTAGCTAGCTAAAATAGTTGCCACTTCTCTATGACGATTCGTGTTGCTGTTTAGCGACTTTAATAAGCGAAAATAAGTGCAAAGCTAGTTTTTTGTGTTGCATAGGTAGGGATTGATTTAGTAGCAGCCATAGTGGGAGTGTACCCAAAGCTAATGAAGAGCACTGCTGAGCATCTATGCAGGAGAAAATGAAACCAGGCATGTAGGAGTTCAATTTTGAACATTTTACCTCCATTAATGTATGATACATACTCTGTTGTCTGGCCTAAAGAAAATACCACTAACCTTATTCACTTTATACCCCAGCTGTGACTTATATAGACAGGATATATATTAATGTAGGGCTGGATCAGTTGTAGCCTTTGACAAAAGTAACATTTTTCCTTCATATCCTGTTAATGAAAACTCATTAAGAAGTGCTAATCAGATTGCTGTTTTTAAAGGGACATTTGTAGAATGGATAAAATGGACTTTTGTTCACCTGGATGGTTGACAGGTCTGTGTTTCCTCCCTGCCCTAAAGGCCTTTTCTTAGTTAACAATGTGTAGTGACCAGTCAATTTAAATGTGTTATCTTGCAAGGACTACATAGTGAGATATGTGTGTGTGTATATGTATAAATGCATATATATAATATGTACAGGGACAAATGAACATATTAGAAAGATATCTGACCAAAATGATCCAGCACAATGCTGCGTTTTATTTGCATGCTGCTCCGCTACATCAATCGGCTTTCACTTGCAACAACCACCTTCTTCTTTATTTCTCTCTTCATCTGTCTCTCCCCTCCCAGTACTTGGAGCTGAGTCCAAAATGGTGCGAGCAACCTTGGTGACTGCCACCAGTCTGGCGCTGACCGGGGCTGTGGTGGCACATGCTTACCTCCTCAAACACCAGTTCTACCCGACTGTGGTCTACCTCACCAAGAGCAGCCCCAGCATGGCGGTAAGAGCAGGGCTAAAGTCAAAGTCAAATCTTGAGTTTGGTATACATATTTCGTCAAAGGCCATATCTGTGACATTGCGATAAATGAAGCTTTTTGCTTCTGGTTTGTTTCTGGTTTCAGGTGTTGTACATTCAGGCCTTTGTGTTGGTGTTTCTGCTGGGAAAGTTCATGAGGAAGGTCTTTTTTGGACAGCTAAGGGCTGCTGAAATGGAGGTAGAGCTGTTTTTATATTTAGGACTCACACTTGGCTCAGCATAACACACTCAGTTCACATGGTCTCAGCTTTAAATGTCTACAATGTATCTATCTAATCAGCGTGTTCGTGTCTTTCCTGTCCACCATCAGCATCTGATTGAGCGCTCCTGGTACGCCGTGACTGAGACGTGCTTGGCGTTCACTGTGTTCAGGGACGACTTTTCCCCTCGATTTGTCGCCCTCTTCACACTTCTGCTCTTCCTTAAGTGCTTTCACTGGCTGGCCGAGGACCGGGTGGACTTTGTGAGTGATGGGGAAGAAAAAAACACGTTCCTTATCTTACATAGTACACACAGTTAATTAATCCACTGTATCCGTGTGCATGCAGTACATCGTTTAAAAGTAGAAGAGAAACATGGGACGAAGTGTGTGGCATACCAGAGTTGAAACATTATGATTTTATTCTGTGCGATTTGATAATTCAGTTATGAATTTAGTGTAAAGGGTCCCGGCTGTGCAATACTTTGAGTTGAAAAGTATTGTTTGGATGTTAGGAAGCTTTACCCAACTGCTATTACTAGACAGCAGACCTTGGCTGAATACCAAGCAAGCTGGTACATGTCACAGGTTTTGGTGCACCTGTAATGGTGTTGGCAATCATTATGGTAGAAGATCATTACAAATCACAATTGATGATTAAATAGCCATAAGTGGCTGCACATGTTTTAAGTTGCACATAAATCATGTTTATTTCAATGTTTTTCAATCTTTTTTTCTTTCAGATGGAACGGAGTCCAAACATATCCTGGATTTTTCACTTCAGAGTATTATGTAAGTACACGTTATCATGAGCTTCGGCAGAAATCATTCTCCTCGCCCTACTGTGATGCCATTGTTTAAAAAAGAAAAAAAAAAAAAAACTCAACATCTTTCCGTTGCATCTGCTCTACTTATGAAAGTCTTTCAGCGAAATGAAACCATATGCAAAGCAGTGCAGATGCACATGAGGCCAGGTGCACCACAGTTTAATGGAGCACCACCACAGACCAGTAAAATGGTTGATATTATTAAACCACAACACCATTTTCATTTCCATTTTTTTCCTTGTGGCTCCAATATCTTCAATTCTTTTTTTTTTATTGACAGATTATATACAGATTATTGTACGGACAGTTATTTAGTCAAGTCACCTCTCATTTTCTTAGAGCGGTGAAAGCAAAGTTACAACTATTCATCTGTATACATGAACTACTCGGTACGGGAAAAAACAGAATTAAAGTATCCAGTGCAAAACCAAAGAATTATAAATAAAGAAACAAGGGTAGAAATAAAAAAATAAAATAGAAATAAGAGTGCGTACAAGAGTCTTATTCACCTATAACCCACCCAATCCCAACTTTACTATTTCTACTCTTCTAACTCATTCAGTAAATGTAGTAATACAGTGCATATATGTATTTTATAACTTATTGTGACAGGTAAGAAACCAAGGGCTGCCAAGTCTTAATGTATTGTGTTAAATTGTCTTTCATTACATATATTATCCTTTCCAGATGTTATGATAATACAAAAGTCTATTCAGTCATCTTGTCAGATGTATTAAGTAGTGATCTAATGGAATTGTTTTTTAATGTATTATGAGAGGTTTTATTTTAAAACTACAGTTTTTTACCGCTCGGTAAGAAACTTAGACAGTCCTATTTTCAAATGTCCAGTTAGCTTTTAGCATTGACTTACTTTGGAGCCCGATGGAATCTGTCTTAAAGCTTTTTTTTCTCAATTTTGCGTTTCTATCCGCAACGGGTTCTACATCGATGCTGCCAGGCCAGCTGGTATCAGCTCTATCGGGGCTTCATGGTCATTTCCAGTTTGATTTCCAGAATCAGGCCCAGTGGCTAGGGCTGCACCACATGAGCAAAATCTGCGATATGCAGTAAGGTTGATGAATATCACAATAACGACATAACTCGCGATAAATTAACTGAGTTTAAAGTGTAGTCATTTCTGCATTTTTGCTGCCTTCAGTATGCTGCTAAAATACAACAAATTGCATTCTTTTATTGAAAAACCATTGAAGTAAATCTAAGGCACCACAATAACAAGAAAGACAACATTTTAAAGTGCAGTTGTAAACGGATATTTCAGACCACAAAACTTTATTGTTTATTGTATTATGCAATATATTGCAACCTTTTGCAAGATCTTTATTGCGCCAGTTGATATCACAATAACGATAAAAATATGTATTGTGCAGCCTTACCAGTAGCTATTAAAGTTTTTAAATAACTATCCATCAGATATGCCTTTTAAACACTTTTTTTATGGACTTGTTTATTTACAGCAAAATCAAAGATGTTGTTTCCTGCGTCTTATTTTGTGTTCTTTATTTCCTGCAGCTCTCATGGGACTGCTGGCTGTCCTGGACTTCCTGTTTGTCAACCATGCCTGTCACAGCATCATTACCCGAGGAGCCTCAGTCCAGCTTGTTTTTGGATTTGAGGTTTGTAGTTGAAGCTGAATATCAGCGCTTTGTTTTCAGCTTTAAAAAGGCTTATTTAGGCCACTTTGGGCAATACAATACAATATAAGACAACAAAAAATAGACATGTTGGAAGTAAAAGCCCTCTGTGATTCACCACCTGTGTTGTAGTCGAGCAACCAACCGCCGAGTCAAGTCTCTAGTTCTTAGTGTTTCGAGACCGAGCCACTAAACAGGAGTCCCATTGGAGTCCCCGTTATTCAATTCAATTTTATTTATAGTATCAATTCATAACAAGAGTTATCTCAAGACACTATACACATAGACCACACTCCAGAATTTACAAGGACCCAACAGTTCTAGTAGTCTCCTCCAGAGCAAGCAACAGTGCGACAGTGGCGAGGAAAAACTTCCTTTTAGGGAGAAACCTCGGTCAGACCCAGACCCAGGCTCTTGGTAGGCACTGTCTGACGGGCCGGTTTGGGTTAGAATGAAGAGTGGAAATAACAAAAATAGAATAAATTTGTAGTTTGTAGCAGTTCTTTGTAGTAGTTCATGGCATAGCAGGACGCTGTGCGGCATTACAAGGCACAGCAGGACGTAGCAGGACGTAGCTGGGCACTGCAGTGTAGCAGTTGAACATGGCATCACAGAACGTGGAGCGGGACCAAGGCGACAGCTTCTACCCTGAAGGTAGAGCCTGAGTCTGGGAGCCTGAGTCAAGTCACAGGTCCAGAGAATAGGAGTCGGACTCTAGTCCGAGTCCAGGACTCCATCACTGCCTGTTTAATCTCGCATTGCCAGACCTTCCTCCACAGCGCTGTGTAGGAAGGTCTGGCCAGTCCACACAGCATTCTGGGATGGAAGAAAAACATGCTCTGGTTTATCGGCATTTCTTTAAACCAATCACAATTGTCCCGGACAGAGCAACAGCGCCTCTGCAAAATGGCCTCGGGAAGGAACTTGTTTTGGTGGATTTACCTTGCAGAGATCTGAGGAGCAGTTAACCATAGTCCTCATAAAACCACCAGAGTTTAAAATGCCAAGACAAATAAAGGAAAAGGTAACGGACATCCAGTCAAAAGGAAAGACATCCGGCAGGATTTCCGACGACACCTAAACAATCCCAGAAGTGGAACGTTGTCGATGTAGACCCATAAAAGTAGTCAGAAACATCATCCAACTTCTGAGTCCTATTTCATCAATGCTCAAATCCGATTTCGAAAATCCTCGAGTCCAAGTCATCAGCACACAAGTTCAAGTTGATTCACGAGTCCTGATGAGTTGTTTACCACAACCTCATACTCTAATCCTTTTCATACCCCACGGTTGCTATGGATAACACTTGCTAATACACACACAACAACGGACCCAAATGTTCTCAGAATGGTAACTTCTCTGTGTGTGCCCCCCAGTATGCCATCCTGATGACCATGGTGCTCACAACCTTCATTAAGTACCTCCTGCACACTATTGACCTGCAGAGCGAGAATCCCTGGGACAACAAGGCCGTCTACATGCTCTACACGGAGCTCTTCACAGGTACTGTATTCAGCTGGAGTTCCAAATGGGATGTCGGGATATTTTTGTGTGTAGTTCAAGACAAAACTAGTGGCAGCCATACTGAAATATTATTATTTTTGTTGTTGATTCCAGGTTTCATCAAAGTGCTCCTGTACATCGCCTTCATGACCATCATGATAAAGGTCCACACTTTCCCCCTGTTTGCTATCCGGCCCATGTACCTGGCCATGAGGTGAGCAGTTGAGTGCCTCTGTGTTTGCGTGATGCAGTAGTAGTAGCTCAGTCAGTAGGGAGTTGGGTTGGGAACCGGAGGGTTGCTGGTTTGAGTATGGTGGGTGACTGATAGCTGAAGAGATGCTAAGGTGCTCTTGAGCAAGGTACCGAACCCCCAACTGCTCGGGGCATGGGCAGCCCCCCTACTCTGACATCTTTCCATTTAGTGCATGTATAGGTACTGAGTATGTGTGTGTGTGTATTTCAGGCCTGTGTAAAGACAACAGAGTGAAAACATTGTAATTTCCCCTTGCGGAATACATTATTATTATACAGACAGACAGAGGAAATGATTAACATTAAAGCATGTAAACATTGTTCTGGAAGACACCAAAAACACAAGTATGAACTTATATCTTTAGCATGATATGTCTTAAAATGTATGTAAATGGAGTTTGGTCATTTCCAATTCTTGATAATGTTATTCCATATTTTAAGTGACACTTCCAAACTGTAATTTTTAGTCACTTGATATTTTGAATTCATATTTTAGGCATGTTTTGAGTTTGGTATTGTTTCCTCTTTTTCTCTCAGGCAGTTCAAGAAAGCTGTAACGGATGCTATAATGTCTCGGAGAGCCATCCGCAACATGAATACACTGTGAGTAATGTTGAGCCTTTTCCTAAATGCACCCTGTTGTATTTGTTACACATTTCCCAGTGCGTCTTCCTTATTCATTAATACATCATTTGGTAAGATTACGCTTCTAATTGCCGCCTGTGTTCAGGTACCCCGATGCTACTCCTGAAGATCTGCTGGCCTCAGACAACGTCTGCATCATCTGCCGAGAGGAGATGGTCACCGGAGCCAAGAAACTCCCTTGTAATCACATTTTCCACTCCAGGTGAGCCATGTGGTCACCGATGTGACTCGGCATGACAGATTTGGAACTGCAGGGGGTGTGGCCTTGACCAACTGCCACTTTGCTCATTTAAAAGCCATGATGTCTCTCTCTCGTGTGTGGGCCAAATTCTCTTGGTGGGCAAAGCAGAGAAAGGGGAGGTAACCTTACCCCTTGCCCCCTTATGAGGTCATAATGGGCAAGGGATTCCAGATCAGCCCATCTGAGCTTTCATTTTCTCAAAGGCAGAGCAGGAAACCCAGGGCTCGGTTTACAGCCATCACTATTTCTAGCCACTGGGGGACCATAGACAGGCTGAGGGAACGCATATTAATGTTTACAAAAACTCTTCGAAAAACCTTTGGCTTTGCTGCATGTTTTTGTAATAGCGTTCTTGACGTCCTTTCCCCCCCACAGCTGCCTCCGCTCCTGGTTCCAGAGGCAGCAGACCTGCCCAACCTGTCGCATGGACGTCCTCCGTGCAACTAATAACAACCGGACTCCGGCCCCGGCCCCGGCCCCGGCTCCCGCGGCCCCGGCCAACGCCCCCGCGGCCCCACCCCCCAATGGTGAGAGTCAACCACCAGTACCCATGAACACAACCTCTGTCTTCCTGCTTCTAGCAGCACTCCATGACGCCTGCCTACACCCACGTTATTGATGGTTTAAAAAACGTGTCGTGTGGGTGACCTCACCTGGAAAACTGTCAAACAATTTGTGCAATACTGCAAATTTCAATACTTGAGGGTACTCTTATCTGTTTTGCAGGCAGAATCTTCCTTTTTATCTCTATGAAACGTTTCCATTCATGTAACGTTTTGCTATTAAGGAACGTGCGTTACATTTAAGCTATTGCCAAATGCTTTTTTTTTTAATGGGGGTAGACAGAAACTACGCGCTATAGCTTTGAAGCCGCTATGCGTTGAATCTTTAGTGACTAGAATGGCAGTGTATGTTTGAACAAAAATGATATTATCCTGGGGAAAAGCATATCTGCTGCTAAAGGACTTGTGAGTTATCTAAAACAACCTGGCCTGGTTGCTCAGTTATCGAGGGCAGTGCTAGAGATGGGGAAGACATGATTTAGCACAGTTTACCTCACACTCAAGGCAGTGCAGGAACTACACCCGGAGTTACAAGAGAAGCTGGAGAGGCATAGCATTCTCCACACCCAATTAAGCTAATAAAAAACCCACAAATGTTTGATCAAGGGCCCGTCCTGAGGATAGTTGTGGAATAGTCAAGCTGGGCAGAGAATCTACACTCTGGTTGCAATTAGTTTTCGTTAGTTTAATTAGTTAGGTTTCTACTAGAACATTTTTACATGCTTTAATGTTCACATGTACACATTAATTTCCCATACTTTCTGTCTAAATATTTCAGTTTTCACCCTCTGTTTTTGCGCCTGTCTCTTTAAGTCACCCTTTGTAAAAAATCCCAGTCTGCTCTGATTGGTCAGTATTTTCCGGGTCTTTCACATCTGTGCTTTGGTGCCTCTGCACCATTGTCGTTGCAGCCGGGGAATGACTTTAACGGCACTGTAGCGCCCCTTTTTGGGGTATACTTTTACATAGTATAGTTGTGACATCACAACCGTACGGAAGTCTTGGCTGCTATTTTAAAGGCACAGTTTCTGAATACGGGCTGGGTGTACTTTCACAGTGTTTGAATACTTTTACAGTATTTACATAACTCCAATACCTGCTTGATGATGTAAAAAGGACATGGAAATTTCACTTTTTACAATATGGGACCTTTACGTTTTGAGAAACGTCTGCAGCAATCTTGTTCAGTATGTTTTTCAGTCCCACTTTTCTTGCTCATTTAACAAGTAGACGTGTGTAAAAATGTGTTTTGAAGCGTCCTTTGGTAAATATATATATTTGGACCATTTTCCAGGGTTACTAAGGATCTCCTTTGTTCTGTGTCTTCTCTAGTGGCCCCAGGCATGTTGCCCGGTTTTCCTCCGGGTGTCTTCCCCTTCTGGGGTCCCTTCCCCGCAGGGCCTCCTCCTGCTGCAGCTCCCGGCGCCACGGAGGCTCCGCGAAGCAGCACCGAGGCTACACAGGCACCTGGTAAGGACAACATGGCTCTCCTGCCACAAAATAGCAAGTTTACCACACCACGAAGAGCATAATCAACCCCTAAGTATCTGAAACCGTTTCCCAATGTCACGCTAAATATAGTGGTGTTTGCTTTACATCTACCCAAATCGTTGTGTGTTTGTATCATCAGGTTCCAGCCCGGCCGCTGCGTCGACCGCAGACCCCGCTGCAGGTGCTGCTGCTCCAGGCTCAGCCATGCCAGGCTTCCCCTTCTCCTTCCCCCCGCCGCCCTTCCCCTCTGCACCGTGGCTGCCCATGCCACCACCTCCTCCCTTTGGTAACAAACACTCTGTACTTGATGTATCAGTACACCCCCTAGTTGTAGCTGATGCCAATATTGCACAGGATTAGTATCCTCTGGGGACTTTGTTTTATTTAGAAATGACCCCCCCCCTACATTTATTTCATCCACCGTGATCCCATAATCCATCTTCACGAGAAAGATTAAAAGGCGTACAGGAAAACAAAAACCTCAAAAATGATTAACAACCCCGCCAAATCCCAGACGTGAGGATTCACACGGGGCTAATATTATCACAGGGCCTCGGTGTTTGGCCAAACATGGTGGGTCATCTTAGGAGAAATTACAGACGAGGCCTATTCGCATGGGATACAGATCATAGACAACCTCAAGAGGTTACAAGATCCCGTGCGAATAGGGCTTAAGTTGAAGTTTGTTTCCCCCCCCCCCCCCGGACCAGTTTGTGTTAACGCCTCTCCCCGCCTCTCGTCCAGTGTCATCAATGCCTCCTCCTCCTCCATCTCTGTCCCGGCTGTCCGATGAGGAGCTGAGGGAGCTGGAGGCGGAAGGGCGGCGGGGCCTCGAGGCCAGGCTCCAGTGTCTCCAGAACATCCACACCCTGCTGGACGCCGCCATGCTCAACATCCACCACTACCTCAGCACCGTCGCCACGCTTGCGTAACTAAGCCTTTTTTTAATTAAAGACACATCCTCCCAAAATAAGCTTGAATTAGTCATGAAATGCAGCTCTTATTATTATGTTATTTTAAGAATTAAGGAAAGGTTTATTAGAATGAATCTGTGTAAAACAATCATGTTTTACCTGTTTGAAAAGATTGAAACAATAAAAAGCTTAGACTTGTTCCGCTGTGTTGTCCACAGCCCTCCTCGGACTGAGGGCAGCACCGGAGAAGCCAGCGGGACAGAAGACGCCGCTTCACCTCCCGCAGCGGGCAGCGGCACGGACAGTCCCAGCCGGGAGAGGGACTCCTCCAGCTGTAAGTCAACTTGACGGTTCGCATCGACCATGACGAAAACTAGTCAATATCCACGACGTTCCACTTCCGGGATTGCTCCAGTGCCGCAGGAAATTCCACCGGATGCATGTCTCTTCAGTCATCTTCCTCTTTCTTTGTGTTGGTGTTCTAGCCTCCGGTGGATTTCGGAGGACTATGGTTACCTGGTCCTCAGATCTCTGCAGGGTAAATCCAGACAGCTAGCTAGACTATCTGTCCAATCTGAGGACTATGGTTACCTGGTCCTCAGATCTCTGCAGGGTAAATCCAGACAGCTAGCTAGACTATCTGTCCAATCTGAGTTTCTGTTGCATGACCAGGGTTACATAACATTGGTAGAAACGTTGTTGCCTTTTAGCGCCTTTTCGGTGCCTCTTCATCACCTTTTCACCCCTTTTTTCATCTTCTTTTTTTGTCGCCTTATAGTCACTTTTCGGCACCTTTTCATCCTCTGTCACTGTGTTGGAGTTCTTACCCCCGGCTGATTTCTGAGGACTATGGTTACCTGGTCCTCAGATCTCTCCAGGGCAAATCCAGACAGCTAGCTAGACTATCTGTCCAATCTGAGTTTTCTCTCGCTCCGCGCGGAGCTTAGCCCAGCCCACGACGATTGTGATTGGTTTAAAGAAATGCCACAAAACTCTCTCTGTATTTCTCATTATGGCCAACTTTAAAAAAATGTTGGTGTCGTGCGGCGACATTCGCGCTGCAGCTCAAGTGCGTTTCAAGTCGCCGCGGAGAAAAGGACAACAGCAGCGTTCAGCATCGGAAACGAAGACGACATAAAGAATTACAGGATGAATTTCCTCTTCTGATAATCATGTTTTTTTGTTCAGTGATTACTTTTTGATTTCCTTGAAGAGAGCAAGGTAAACACACCTCCAGTAAATGTGCAGTACAGAGGATATATACAAACACACAGACAGAACATTTTGCAAAAAAATTTTTTTAATCCATTTTATATTATATTGTTTTTTTTTCTGTTTCCAGCCGAGCAGGTGGACGGGGCTACGGTCTCCTCTCAGCCGGCCGACTCCACTTCTTCTACCGCTTCGGGCACGGAAAGAAAAGAAGAGCTGGACGAAGGCGCGGCGGGGGCGGAGGACGAGGACGGAGAACCCAACGCCGCCGAGCTGAGGCGCCGACGCCTTCGCAAGCTCGAGACGTCATCACCCTCGTCTTCACCCCCTCCGGACAACTGATCCGCGTGTGCCGCTCTCCTAACACATCCACGGTTCTGACTCGGACATATTGCTCTGGACCAATAGGAACCCGGAGCTGATCGATCGCCGCTTCGGTTCTTCTTCGCCTCCTCTGTCCCCGTGGCTCTCGCCTTCCACGGGCTCGGCTTTCTAACTGCGTCGAGTTGGACTCAGGCTACCGGGAGACGCAATGATCGTTGCCGCGCTATCTGGACTATTGCTGTGTCAAGAATAGCACGACTTCCTTAATTTAGGTTATTTTTATTTAGGCTATTTTTATTTCCACCCCCCCCACACCCTCCGAATGACTACTGCAATAAGAGCACTGCAGGTGTTTGTAGGTTTAATCAGGTGGAAGACGATATCTGAACCCATTTATTTGGTCAATGTGAGAGAGAGAGAGACCGATTGTGTTTGGTAGTTTTACTGTCGGTGAGGTTCTTTGCCTGCACTTTGATTTGTTGTTTAATTCAGCTTTCTTCAGTATACAGGTGGCCCCATCCACCACATCAACATGTTACACCACATCTGCATCCGCGTCAGACCCATTGAATTCAAATCAAAGAGGGAAGTTAATCAACGGCTCTGGCTCTTTAACATTCGCTCCGTCTTCTGTCACCAATGCAGCCGTTGTAACATACTGATTCATTTGAATGTGTAAATACTGTACAAAGCGTTTTAATAGGATGATCTGTACATAACGCAGAATAAACTGTTTGACCGAAACGACAGTGGCACAACACGTACGGTAAATTGGTGTGTATGTTCACAAACTGATGGCATAGAGTCGGAATGTGTTAAAGTGAAGCTCGTAGACTTGTCAGGCTTTGTGTCGGAGCTTTCATGTTGCCTTTGAATTAAAGATTGAACTGTACAATTAGAACTTATTATCACTCGTACGTATACGTACAAACCTCCTTTTTAAATTATGTTGGCTCAAAATAATTGGGAAGAAGTTATAAGGTGCCAGAAAGACAGCAGCCCTTCCCAGGCGGATCGTCTTAAAAGGTCCCACGGTATGAGAATTTTATTTTATGAGGTTTTTTAACATTAATATGAGTTCCCCCAGCCTGCGTATGGACCTCCAGTGGCTAGAAATGGCGATAGTTGTAAACCGAGTCCTGGGTATCCTATAAAAAAAAAGACTTCAGATACAGTATTAGGGGACCACCAAGGTCTATATAAAAG
>NC_048416.1:2859645-2862035 GCF_013103735.1 Etheostoma cragini
CATTTAGATTAAAATTTTTATTGGTTTGTTTACATAGTAAATATCAATCATGTGTTTGAAGGTGCTCTAAGGGATGTCGCACGTTTTTTCGGCTACCACATTTTTGGTCACAGACAGCGAACATCTCCTCACTATCTGCTAGCTGCCTGTCCCCGGAACACACTGTAAAAACCGGGTCTCTGTAGACCACCAGGGCTACACAAACTGCACCAACCTGCACCACGGACCGTAACAAACAGGGTTCAGGCTAATAACCGACAAGAAGGATTTGGTTGAGTCATGAAAGTGCATTGTGGAAGTAACCTAACGCTGCTGCGTTCACGACTCGACCAACTCCTTTTTGCCGGTTATAGGCTGGAACGCTGTTAGGTCTGTGGTGCAGATTGGCGCAGTTTGTACCCTAGAGTTGGTACTCACTCCAAAGCTAATCGCCGTCACTCTCGCACTCCTGCCTCTCTCTAACGCACGCGCACGCTAGAGGGAAAGCCCTGATCGAGCCCTTGGCACTACCATAAAACGGCCTTTAGAGCACCTTCAAGTCAAAGCCACGTGATTGGTTGCTATGAGGAAGCCTCATTCAAGTAAAGACATAAAGACAGGAAACAACCATTGGATTTTTAGCTACAATTAAAAGCTTACATGACAAAATAAGTTAAATGTCCCATCAGAGTACAATTATACATGAAGGTAAAAACAATCAGAAGTACTATTTAAAATGAAAAAACGATGAAACTCTTCGCAAAAGTGCCATACAAACCAAAATAGCAGACAGTGTAAAGGTCTCCGGTTAGAAGAGAGTCAACCATGGCTGGTCTTAAAGAAACACCAAATGGAAAAAGAGAGATGTGTTAGGGTATTTCCTATATGCTTGACACAGTGGAGGAGAAAACAAAACCGCAAACGCTGTAAGTATGCTCAGTGGTTATCAAGCTGCAAGCTCATGAAATTCCTTATGTGCGTTCATTTAAAAAGGAGAAGGAATGCTAATGAAGCTAAATGTGCAATTTTTTTTTTAGGAATTGTAGGCGCTCGTTTACCTTGTTTCATCACCACATTGTGACTAAAAACTACAAGGTGCATATTCGCTGTCTTCTTCGATGAATTCCTGAGGTTTTCAGTTTCGAAACTGTTCACAGAGAGGGAGGGCGGTGCGTCCCGGTGGCCGCTTGGACATGACGTCATCACGGAGGACCCGGGTAGCGCGGGTAGAAGGCCCGGTCAGTTCTGGGGGGTGGAGTAGAACGAGTGGTGCTGCTGGCTCTGATCTGGAGGATTGCTGGCAAACAGGAGAGGAGCTGTCTCGGATCCGTACCAGCTGGAACGGAGGGACAAGAAGCGTGGACAAAATCCCTTTATTAATCTGTTCTGGATTTATTTAGACCCTAACATTATGATCTAGATCTAGACATTTTTATTTGCAAATATGATGAAAACCGCACAAAGGGTACAGCTCACAGAAGACAATTAGATCAGATAATGAAATGTATTTCAAGTTATGTTGTTCACGTGGAATGTAAAAAATGCACAAGCTGAGCAGACAAAAAGTACAGTAGTATTAGTTATAATATCATATAGTTTGTATAACAAACAACATCACTTGATTAAAAAAATATGGCATAAAATCAGTTACAATCCCATATTTAGGCTACTTAATTAGGAGTCAGGTGGACCATAAGTGATCCCAAATCCCCAAGGTCCCAGGCTCTTAGGCCCTTATCCTAGCCAAAAAGGTGTCCTTCTCGGTTTTACATTTCCCGCATGTTTTGGTACTTATTGGTCTTATTTTTTAAAAAAAAAGCCTATTTGATGTCCAGTAGTACCGATGCAACATTTAAACTGAATATATTTCCCCCTAGCTTCCTTGATAGTGTGAATAACAATGCATGAATAATGCTCAAAATATGAGCCAGTCGGCTCTAATTTTCAACTGTAGTCCTAGAGGAGGAGGAGGACCGCCACGCACACACGGGGAGAACATGCAAACTCCACACAGACAGGCCTGGCCCGGACCAGGGATCGGACTCTGCAGGGCCAACCTGCTATGAGTGCTGCATAAGAGGCCCCAAAAATATCTGGTTCACGCTTTTCAAATGTGAATATTTTCTTAGTTTTTTTATCATAGTTAAGTGAATAGGTTTAAAATTGTGACTGCTTGTCGGACAAAACACGTCATTTACACCAAAAAAAAAAAAGGTTTTACAGTTTTTTTAACATTTCATCTACTAAACTAGGAATTGATTAAGTGTTAAAAGTAGAGCCCGACCGACATTGGCGGGCCGATATTTGGCTAACTATTGGTATCGGCATTTATAATGGCCGATAAATGAACATTTAAAAATAAAATAAATACAACTAACACGGTCAACCATGTTATGCGTGTTGGCGTTGCA
>NC_048416.1:2862135-2945359 GCF_013103735.1 Etheostoma cragini
TGCATAGTCTGTCCACCAGAGGATGCTCTACAACGTCCCTGATGGCAACACCGATTTTTTTATTTTTGTGTGTTTTTGTTCAAAGGACTTAAAGTTTCATATCTTAATGTTTGTTTTTCCATACATTTTATTCATCAGAACTTATATTTTGATGTTCCTTTGTTGTGACGGACAAATTATCATCATACTATTTTAGTGAGAACTCATAAATAACAAAAAATATTCCTATCGGTATCGGCCTTAAAAATACTTGATCAGTCGGGTTCTAGTTAAAAGTGTGTGCAGGCGAATCAACAACAGAAACCATTTTAATTTGCAGCCCTAGGAAAAGCTGTCAATCATTACAGTGAGGAAGCTGGGACAAAGGGATGTTTGCATTGTTATTAATAACCAACTCCGATCGTTAATGGGATATGAAGGGTTGATGAAGGTGCTCCGGCCTGTGCAATGACAGTACCTGGAGTGTGGATGACTGCGTGCCCATGGAGCGGGGACATCGTCGTCGCTGCCTTGAGGGTCGTCAAAGAAATATGGCCGAGGGAGGACCCTGTTGCTAATGGCCATGCTGCTGGACTGTGGAAAAGAGAGGGGGGGACATAAGATGAAATTACTTCCCTGATGATGATCCTGTGCTTTAAAATGAAGCAGGACACAGCATCAGTATCTATTAAGATGTCTGTATTCAGTTTTTATTCCGTCCGACGTGCTGACTACCTCCTGCGCAGGCCGGCGGACCCTGAAGATGAGGATGAGCAGACTGGTCGGCAGCAGCTCCCATATGAAGAGGATGGCGCCGAAGACCAGGTAGCCCCTGTCGCCCAGTTCACTACGCAAGTCAGCCTACAGACAGACACATACACACACACACACACACACACACACACACACGGGGTTATCTAGTAGTGTTGGTATTTTCACTAAGCATGACTATCAACCTTATCATGACTAGGAATCATATCCAGACGGTGACTTTGATGCTGCTTCCTAAACAATACTTTTTTTTTTCCATACCATTTTTATAACATCCATTTTAACAAAAAATAAATAACATTTTGGCACACATTTATTTCTCAGCGTCTTCTAAATGATCCCAGTCTCTGTGTGTAACGTAGAGTTTTTCCAGCGTGTCTCTATGCGGTGTAATGTTAGACAGCCAATCAGCAGCGTTATTAGATTTTGGTAGAAGCATGCTGCATGCTTATTGGCTCACTGACACTGATGAGATGTACTCCTTTGGGTATTGAAATTTGACAAGGCTTTTTACTAAGGGGCCAATTCCATCGGTTCCTAAAAAGTTTTCAATCACGGTACCCAGCCCTAATCATGATGTTCTGAGATCTAGAAATATCGACAACCATTTTGTGCCAACTTGAGCAATGCGCTGACTAAAAATGCAACGTTAGACGATCACCTGGTCTGAGACGTTGTACCAGTCAAAGTTGAAGGACTCCACGCGGTGGTTCTGAGACAGAATGAGCACCGTCAGGTTGTAGCAGGCCCGACTCGCAAACAGCAGGATCACTGCTGCTCCCAGACCTGCTGTACGGCACACCGTGGTCCCCTGGTCGGGAGGAGACACGCAGTTAGCCTGGACCAAGCTCCGCCGGAGCCACACAACGCTAATCATGAGGAATAAACTCATCTTAATGTGTGAAATCCTCTTTTAACGCATTATATGATAAATAGTCACTTAATTATCTAATAACATTATGTGATAACATTACATAATGCGCATGCGCCGATGTGAGCTTTATGAACGGGCTATATATGTATATATATTATATTCAATTAATACTTAAATTAATCAATATATATACTTAAATTAATCAATATGCATATACAATACATATATATATATATACACACATATATACACACACACATATATATATATATATATAGATACATACATCTGTATATATACACATGCATACATCTATGTATGCATACATCTATATATACACATACAGTACATCTCTATATATATATATATATATATATACACACAATATATATATATATATATATAATATATAATAATAATTTATAATGTGAATGCAGAGGAATGTATTACGTATATTGCATTAAGGGTTTCTACTACAAAATGCGCCAGATTATTACATAATGCGGGGGTCATTACATAATGAAGTGAAAATATATTACATTTTGACGTTTTATTACATAATGCCTGAAATGTATGTATTTTTTCATTTGACCAAATACAGTATATATATGACTATATACTATAGTGTAATTACTGCATCTTGGTCATTTGCACGCCACCTCTAAGACGGATGCTTAGCACACCTTGCTGAGCAGGTAGGGGCTGGTGGAGCGCGAGTGGCGGGTCAGGAGCAACAGCAAGGCGGCCAGTACCACCGCATCCAGGATGAAGAGCAAGTCGTTGACTAGAACTCGGACCAGGACCAGACTCCAGGTGCGCCCCCCCGGCCCGGGGCCTCTGTCCTCCAGAGACGCGCAGGCCACGTTGACGGAGAGAAAGATGGCGCTCAATGCACCGTACGCACACCGCGCCAACCATCTGCAGAGGACATGGGAGCCAGAGATAAATATTAATAAATAAATATATACATACACGCACACACACACACACAATATACACTATATATATATATAAATATGCTCATGTCACATGCTCTATCAAGATATTCAGCGTTAGAGCTCGATGGATAAAGGATTTTTAAGACGATACAGATACGAATATTTGGTTATTTAAAAATACGATATGCCGATTTATCGTCCGATATGTATATTTTTTTTAATCCAGAAACGCGTTACAAAATAAACAGATTTCCCTAACATTAGTTATTTGGATTTATATAAGACTTCTCACTAAAATAATATGATGAATTTGTTTTATTGTCACAACAGAACAGAGGAACATCAAAATATAGTAAGATAAGTTCTGGTCTACAAAATGTATAAAACACAAACTTAAGATATGAAACTTAAACATTTTTGTTTTAAATTTTTGAACAAAAAATAATCAGAGTGTTTCCAACTGGGATGTTGTAAAGCGCCCTCTGGTGGACAAACTATACAACGCTAATGGTCATAACATGGTTGACAGTCCGTTTTTATTTTTTTTAAATGTTTATTCCTTCCAAAATCATTTAATTTTTTTAATCGGCCAGTATAAATCCAGATACCGATACATCGGGAAATGCCTAATATCGGCCGATAATATTGGCCGATATTAGGCATCGGTCAGGCTCTAATCAGCCTAACGGTATTAATTGAAAGGCTTTTTTCTTAGTCTTTGCTGTAGAGTAACACTTACAGTCCTCTGTCCACGTCTGAGCTACACGACTCTCTCACTTTGAGTAAGACCTGTGGTACAGGAGGGAAATAAGCAACAGGGTAAACCAACACATGTGACATTAAGAATGCCACTGTAAGCAAAAGAAGCTGCTCCACAAAGTTTCATTTCAATAGCTGTTTGGCAGAGAGCAAGTTAAAGGAATTCCCCCGCTTAAGATTATGTGAAGACACTCTAGGGAACTGTTTTACTTTCACTTAAAGACCATGTCCCATTGTCTTACCTGAGTGAAATACAGGTTAATGACGCTGAGAGTGAAGAACTGCAGACACACAGGGAAGCAGTAGAGCAGCCAGTAGACTGCAACAGGTAGGTGGTTGGCCTCCAGAGCGTTATAGAAGTAAAAGGAGAAAAGGGTGGTGCGGAGGGCAGCCCAGAGCAGGCAGAGGAACAGGAAGACGCTCTGGTAGCTCCATCTTTTGTGTCTGTAGAGGTAGAGAAGCCAGAGCTGTGCGTACACAACCAGGAACAGCACGGCGTACAGAGCGGTGTAGAGGATAGTGAAGCCGAGCTCGACGGACGGGGCGACGGCTGGATGAAGGGGGATCGGGACCGGCAGGTCGGAGGAGTTGGGAGGAGGGGCAGCTGTGAGTGGAGCTTCCATTGGGAGTACTGCCGGGACTAAACTAAGTGTCCATCATCGTAGAGAAACTGCCGAACCGTCTCCTCTCAGCGCCATCCGTTCACATGTGAGACCTGAAACTAAATGATGAGACATCAGCAGGGCATGAGCACAACACTGAGCAAGAGATGGACAATATGGAGGAAAATGTATACCTTGATAACATTAATATGTTTGGATTAGGGCTGGGCAACATATCGATGTTGTATCGATATCGCGATATTACACTAGATGTCGTCTTAGATTTTTGATGTATCGTAATATGCTACGTACGTTGCCAATAGTCAACCATACAATATAGTCGCAATATCGAGATTGAGGTATTTGGTCAATAATTTCAAGATATTTGATTTTCTCTCTATTGCCCAGCCCAAGTTTGAATGTTAAGACAATATAAAGCTACACCATGTTGAGACCATATCATTTTGTGGCCAGTATTTTTGTATTAATCCAATTTTCGCATCACTGCTATAAGTATCTTAAAAGGGCCCATTGAATGAAAATGTCAACATAATATACGTTCCCCCAGCCTGTCTATGGCCCCCCAGTGGCTAGAAATGGTGATAGGTGTAAACTGAGCCCTGAGTATCCTCCTCTGCCTTTGAGAAAATGAAAGCTCAGATGGGCCAATCTGGAATCTTCCCCTTATGAGGTCATAAGGGGCAAGGTTACCTCCCCTTACTCTGCTCTGCCCGTCCAGAGAATGTGGCCCACCCATTCATTCAGAAATGGCACATACTAAGGAAAGCTCATTGTGGGACTGGCTCTAGAGGCTGGAATTCTGCACCAAGGCTGAATTTTGGGAAACAGACTTCAGATACAGCATTAGGGGACCACAAAGGTCTTTGTAAAAGCATCCAAAGAGCACCATGTCATGGGACCTTTAACATTCTTGCCGATGGTTATTTGAAGTGTTAATAGTTACTTGATTCCAAAAAAAATTCTATGTCATGAAATTATATAATCCTACTACAGTCTTATTTTTTTCTCTTAAAATGTTCTGAAATTAACAGTAGTCATTGAGAAAATATTGCCACATCACAAATTATGGGTATGCATGAATATCAGGTGATATTACAGGTAGCTATTATGATATCTGATTCTACAATATCCATAAGAGCATACTCTAAATGCAATAGATTCAAAGTAGGGTTTATATCTGGAAAATCTTATGTAAAGTTGTACAAAGTACAGGACTGGATTGTAAAGGTAAATCAAAACAGTAACTTGTTCATTATTATTGACAATTCAACAACAATCCAATACAACTAACATTACAATGATCTATTAACTATAGACAAAGACCTTATTATATGACAATATTAAAATGACATTATGGGGGCTGGCAGTCCCACCCCTTAACAATAATAATTTAACAGTTCACTAGCTACAACAACTCAACGATTATCTCTCATTTACGACATTAACATCAACATTTCACACTTCGGTAATGTAGCTAATATTTGTGGGACTATTTGATTTCATTATAATGTAACATTACAGGTTTTCTTGTGCCCCATTGACATTTTTCAGTGACCTTTGAAACTCAGTCTCCCCGCTGGCTAAATGTCTTTACTCAGGTCTTTGGCACATAAACAACTGTGTTCCACTTAGGCTGCTCAACAACGGATACGCTAACCGAAACTAACTTTGTATTAATGTCACTTATTTCGTTCTGTTGCTCAGTTATGCTTTGTCTTTTCACAAAAAAAAAAAAATTAAATATATAGCTACTCATTTAACGATAATAACAAACCTTTTTTAAGTGAAAACCAAAGAAGCTCCAGGATAAGCAGCAAGCGACGGTAATCCCTTGTTGTTTCCGTGTTGTGGGATGATCTGCTTATCGTCTGATTGGTGGAGAGGCCTGATAGGCGGAGCCACTGTTTTCAACACCAACCGCCAATCAGTGATAACAGGAAATCGCGGTTTCTTCAAAGTGTTGTTTATTTCTGAAAAAAGACGGCGCATTCAAATAAGATTTAACGGTAAGGTTGCTTAAAGTCAGTCTGGAAGGTGTTTGGACAACCCTAGCAGATGTTTAAGGAAACTTTTGTTTGCCATAACTCAACATTAAAGTTAGGCAGGGTGTGCTCTCATTAGACAAACGTTACTGCTCTTTAACGTTAGCTACGTTCCGTCCGTTAACCTTGTGTCACGAAGGAGCTGCTGCATTGTTAAAGTAGTCCAAGATGCCGGTGGTACTGCGATCCAGAAAACCGATACCCCTCAGTCAGGCACGTGAGGAGAGTGACTCGCGTGAGCTCGAGTTTCTAGACACAACGGTAAAGCCGAGGAGAAGGACGACCCGCCTGCTCAGGAGAACTACGTACGAGGTGGGTACTTTTCCGCCTCCTCCGCTCCTGAAAACTTTACACTCGGCCACGTAGCTTGCTCGCTATCGTCAACTACGGCAACGTTTGCTGGCTAACCTGAGAGAAAAACTCAAGGAAGGATTATATAGACACCAACCTGCCTTAAACTGTCTTATATTTACTGGTATTACCACTTTAACCTATATTTGCCTAGCTGGTTAGCATAACTGTAAAGAGCTAATAACCGCATCGCGAGTGTGAACCCCTCCGCCCAGCCAGAACTTATTAACTTATTAAGTTACTGCATCATGGTAAGTTTTTTTTTTTTGTTGTACTTTACCCTGACTGTGTTTTTATGTGAAGAAGATGACATAACGGTGCCCGTAAACTCCCTTTTTCCCTTCACTGTTGCCTGTGGCCTTTTGTATATTGAAATACAACCGCTGCACATGAAATCTTACATTGTGGAATATGTCTGATGCTTTGTTAACGGTGAAAATAACCCATCTTGTCCCACCAGGAGTCAGATGAGTCAGACTCTGAGTCTGTCCAAGTGATGGAGACACGTCAAAGTCCTGCTGCAGAGCTGGAGGAGGAAACTGCTGAGGAGGCTGGTGCAACGTTAACGGTAGTCTATAATTCACCTCACATGAAGCCTAAACAAACACACCTCTTGCTGTTAGATGTTTTGTATAGGCCGGAACAGCATAGCTACCTAGAATGCCCTGGGAGTGGCACAACTATTTACACAGCCATGCTGGGAGAGAAATGGTGCTCTGTGTTGGTGCAGCAGCATGTCATCATCATCACCATCAGCAGAAAACATTGGCAGGCTTGTGCAGAAGTGTAATCTCATTTAGCCTGTTCTGGAGCAGTAAAGCTGATTTATATTGTCAGCCTGTAAGTAAGTTATTTACATCTCTAAAAGGAGAGCTTTATGTTACAAAATCTATTATTTTGCATCATATTTCACAATTAACTTTAAAAATCGAAGATAATAGTTCCAAGAACAGTGCACTTAAATAGAAATACATTCATTGTGCAATATTGGACTGTCAATAAATCAGTTGGTCAGTTTTTATGTTTACATATTTATATGAATCCACCTTCGGGTGTCAAAGGAGTTTGCTTCAGTGAAATTTTATAAAATGGAGCTCAAAGCCAGACTTGCATATGAGCCAGCATTAGCATACTGCAGGTATATCAGTGTCAGTGTGTGCTAAAGGCTGGTAGATAATTAACTAGACATTGCAGCATGTACACTACTGCCAAAATATGTGTTAGGTAACTTGTTCAAATGACATTGTTTGGTATGTTTCCCTACATCATTTATTTTTTTAAATGTACGGCACATTTTGTAGGTATATATCATGGGCTCAATGTAATTTTAAAGGATCATTATCAAAAATAAAAATTATTTTATGTTACGCATTTATGAACAAAAGACTATTGGCTGATATCGACATTTGCTTTCGGTCTTCAGTCGTGTCTTCGCTTTCAGTCGGCTAGAATAGGTTTTCACAGCAGACGTTTTGTCCTGGCATAGGTTCTGTTTACACGTACAGAGACATTTCCCTTCGTTTGTACCCTTCGTTTACACGCCAACGGAGAATTCGCCACTGAAAACAAGTCTTTCTAAAAAGTCCGGCCAGAGTGGATTTTGAACTCTTCCTTTGCACGTTTACATGGAAACTGAGACAAACGGAGGTTTGAGGAAGAGAAGAGAGAGGTGATTCTTTATTGCTATTTCCTGGATTCTGATTGGCTAACCTGGGCTTGAGCTTCTCGTTACACTGCTACCTACAGGTTTGGCATCCTCTTGGCGGGTATATACACTCGTGTACAACGTGTAAATGAACACTTTTCTGAAAACTGACAGCTGTGCACAATGTTATTTTTGAAAACTGAGAGGTTGTCCGTTTATGAAAATAGCCTCCCATGTGTCAATGTTGTCATAGTAGGAAAAGCCCAGGTGGCTCTGCTCTATTTAATTGTCCCAGTAAGCCATGATGTTGACAGAGCATGCACGATACCAGGACCCTACACCAGAAGCAGCTAAGTGGAATCCACCATTAATCATTTAAAACATGGGTTTTCCTACTGTGACATGTAAAAATGTTTTTGTTGTCACACAATAAGAGGAAAAAATTAAGAAAAAACATTTAACCCTTGTGTTGTCTTCTCCTCAAAATTGATAATCAACACTTTTGTTGATGCTCTTTATCAATGTTTTTTAACATTTTCTCACGTTTTTGTCTATAAAATGGCCCAAAATGAATGAAAGTAGAGATTTGTACTTACCAAAGAGTGTTGTGTGGAATCAGTCATGTTATTTTGGGGAATTAAAATTGGGTAGTTTAAAAAACATTGATATAGGAAAACGGTGAAATGACCCAATGACGACATGAGGGTTAAACTGGTGGAAGACATTCAGTTGTATGATGTTGTCTCTCTGAAAATGGAGTTAAGTATCAGTGAGCATGTCTGTATGCATACTCATATTCCCACTGTTATTCCAAATATGACAATATTCCTATTTTGATACAGGTCATGTAAGCAGCATATTCTGTCTAGGAAGACATATGGGACATGTGGGGTATTATTCAGGTTTAAGAAATGTGTTTGGTGTGTATAAGCCAACAGTTTGCAAGGCTTTGGTACATATGCACACATTAAAGAAAAAGCCAAATTTTCTGAAGGAGAAACACTGCGACTTTTTCACATTATCACAGACTTGGATATCAATGGGTGCAAACATCACAACGCCAACATTTACAAAAAAGTGGTTGAAGGAATACTTGTGGAACAGTGAAAAAAAAAAAACTATTTTGCACGGCTACAGGTGCAAAGTTGATTTTCAACGGGAATATTACTGGAATATTCACTTTCATCAGCCATATAAAAAGCTCAATTGTTCTGAATAGGGGCAAACACCGGATTATTATGTTAACGTATTCATTGTTTATGGAAGGACTGCACAACATCTTGTCAAATGAATGCAGCAGCCGCAGAAATATGACCAGTCGACTTGCCACGCCCTGATAAAAAAATCCTAGGTATCTATCTCTGGAATACTGAAATTTGGTTGCCATGGATATCCGTGTATTAATGAAAATTAGCATTGTGGACTGAGCTTGTAGAAGCTCATAGTTGCGCTGCCATCAGAATTTAAAGTTTAAAGAATGTTGTCCCCATGACAACACTCATGTCTTGTTTTAAACAAATATCCAGGAAAACATGCTAAACATGTTAAGGTCTATCAGACAATCACACTAATTTGAATGGGTGTGGCCATTCTAGATATTGCAGTTCTCCGGTAGCCGCTCAAGGTAACGTACAGTGTTATAGTATTTGCTGTTTGAATTATCACAAGGAACCAAAGACTAGATGATATTGAGTTTGAGAATGTTTGTTTAACTGCTTTTCTAAAGGTATATTTCCGGTGTTATGTGCAGCTTAGGGTGTGGCCATGAAGCTTTTCAGAGTCTCTGGGTTCAATCATGTTTGTGTGAGAGTTGCTATAGATACAGTGGCTAGAGTAAGTTTACACACCCATGCTAAAGTTAAATAAAAACAGGAATAAAAAAAGATCTTTTGGAAATTGATCTTAATGCCTTCATTTAAAAAAAAAAACATGGGTTGGAAAATCCAACCTTTTAAGGACACTCATTTTCTTTGTGAGTGAATAATGTGTATTGTAAATAAATAAATGAATGTTCTTCCTTAAAATACAGGGGGCATAAGTATACACCCCCCTATGTTTCCCATAGATTTTTATTTTTAAAGGCCAGTTATTTCATGGATCAGGATACTATGCATCCTGATAAAGTTCCCTTGGCCTTTGGAATTAAAATAGCCCCCCCCATCACCTCATACCCTTCACCATACATAGAGATTGGCATGGTTTTATTTCAGTTAGCTTAATAGCTGGTTTGATTTGCAGTGAGAGATGATCTTATGGGAAGTTCCCCATGCCTATCTCCATGTATGGCGCAAACCCGTTCAAGCCACTGTGAATAGTTTTTATATACACACAAGATAGATGCATGTTTTTTCTAATGAAGTTCTGTCCTCCTCAGGAACTGAAGTATTGTCGCGTTGTGCTGGACCGTCTGCGGGCTGAAGACAAGGCTGTAAGAAAAGAACTCGAGGACAAAGAAGACATGAGCCGCAAAGGGGGGAAACTCCTCTCCCGAATCCCCACTTTCCGACCACGTCCCAGATCCGACTTTGAACCCCCCTCTTCGTTAAGCAGCACAGAAGGAGCTGCTGCAGCAGCCCCTAGTCCCCTGATCCCTGCATCCAAGAGCTCCAGTTCGTCTGAATCTTCTCTGAATGCGAGCACCAGGCCGGCCCTCAGACCAGAGCACGGCTCACAGCAGCATGTAGGATCTGAGAAAGCTGGCAGCATGGAGGTCACCAAATCCAAGCTGCCTGATGTGAGAGAAACATCACTGCCCCTGCCATCAGTCCGCATTCCCAAAATGGACTCTGAAGCCACCTCTCTGCTAAGCAGCACAGAACGAGCCGCTGCAGCAGCCCCTAGTCCCCTGATCACTGCATCCAAGAGCTCCAGTTCGTCTGAATCTTCTCTGAGTGTGAGCCCCAGGCCGGCCCTCAGACCAGAGCAGGGCTCTCAGCAACATTTACTGGAGCATGAGGAGGGCAACACGTTAGACATAGAAAATGAACCCTTTCAGGATGCCACCATAACTCAACTTCCATGTGAGGACTCCATCAGCCAAATGCCACCGAAAGACGCGGAAGAGTATTTCGCCGTTGAGGTTAAAAGCAGGATTACGCTCACCGCCGCTGGAGATACCGAGGACGAGGCTATTATGGACGAACAACCGCCGTGGGAGACGGGGTCGACTGACCCACCTGATCTAAAGGACAGTAGATCTTCATCAGATGTTGAATGCGAGGATGACATTGCAGATGAAAAGTCCGACGGCAATGATTCAGAGGAGAGGGATAAGCATCATGAGCCACTTATAAGCCAGTCAGAGTTCTCGGATCCTGCAGAGGAAACCCCCAATGTTGATGAGTTGACCTCTCTTGTAGCACCAGAGAAGCCTGCTGGAGCTCAATCAACCAAGTCAACTAAGGTGTGTCATGTGATTCTACAGGCCTGACAGATTCCACTGAGATTAGTCATACGGATGTCCTGGTGGTTACAGTCACACAAACAGGAATTTTACCACACCCTGCAATAACAGCTACGTCATGTAACACAATCCTCAACTGGTCCCCAGTCTCTTGTCCAAGCTAAGATCAGAACAGAGAAGTTATGTTAAATGTCTGTGTGTGTATATGGTGTACATGTTCAGTGAACCCTAGTAGGGTGGAATGTAATAATTGTGGCAGAG
This sequence comes from Etheostoma cragini, assembly GCF_013103735.1. Classification (NCBI taxonomy): domain Eukaryota; kingdom Metazoa; phylum Chordata; class Actinopteri; order Perciformes; family Percidae; genus Etheostoma; species Etheostoma cragini. The sequence continues at coordinate 2,873,782 of NC_048416.1, forward strand.
ACGATAATAACGAAGAAGATAAATAGAGAAATAAATGAAACAAAACTAGAACTAGAACAAACTCAAATTGTACTCTTCTTGTTTTGTAGAGTTCAGGAGGCTCCAGCTTTGCCCTTTTCTGCCTCCTGCCCACCACCTTGCTGCTACTTGGGGGGTTGAGCCAGCACGTGTGGCACTACGGGCTTCCCATGTCTGTGGCTGAGCTCACCGCTCAGATGGAACTGCACTGGCTGGAGGGCTTTGGCCTAGTACCAGAACCTTGCAGCACCGATTGTCGGTAAGACATAACCAGGTAAAAGTGTTGATCTCTGTCAGTTTTGTTTGTGATGAGCCATGCCGGTTGCCACCAGCAACTGCACGGATGTGCACATCATTGTCCTTTTTGTTGTTGAAAAAGAAACAACCTTGCCTTGCTTCGTGATTTAAGCAGGGTTTTATAACCGAATGAGCTGCAGACAAATGAAAAATATTAGATTTTTTTTCTCTAAACTGTGCAGAACAGCAGATGTGTCCTCTCATCAGAAGTGACACTGAAATGTTTTTTTTTTAAGAAGAAGAAGAAGAAGAAAATAAAAATACAGTGAAATAGAGTCACATAGTAGACTGTTTAGCTTTCAGCATTCATCCCTGTTCAAGCCACCTAATGTAACTTGCTAACGGCAGGCTAACGTTACCTGCTGTGTAATGGTAGCTAGCGTCATGCCCTGGGCCTAGGCTGTTTCAAAATGGCATCGAGATTCAGTTTTTATCACATGTAAATTGATTTTTAAACAATTCACGATGCATTGATACATCCCTATTGAGCATAAATGCACCCCGCTTTATTTAAATTTTGCCGTTTCGAAGGTGACATATGAGCAGCTAGAGACATATCATGCAAACTACTAAATTAACCAAGAAGTTCAGACCGGTTTACGATGATGACTGGATACTGTTTGGTGTGTCAGTGGGTGTAGCTTCAGTCTCTCTCTCTTCCTCTCCCTGTGTGTCTGTGTTTCTCTTGTTCAGAGTGCGCCTGGTGGAGAGCATCCCCGAGGGTCTCTACCAGCCCTCTCCCTCGTCCAGACCGAGCATCGCAGACAGCTGGCTACATCTGCTGGACAAAGCCGACAGCTCGGTCCATATCGCTGCTTTCTACTTCACTCTACGTGACAGGGAGTTATCTCACTCCTCTGACTCTCAGGTTAGTTCAGTCAGCGTCCTGCCCTACTCTCATTCAAATAAATAATCCTTTGAACCTCTTAATGTATGACATTTCATTTCCTAATGTTTTAGGGAAGAATGGTCTTTGAGCAACTTAAACAACTTGAATCCAAAGGTGTGGAACTCCAGATTGCCGTGAACGCCCCCCAGACCTCCACTCAAGATACGGCAGAACTGGCTGCAACAGGTACTCCATCACCCGACCGTCACTGTGTGTTGCCTTTCTGTCGTGTGCACCATATATTAAAGCTGAAGTAGTCAACATCTTTTTTTAAATTTTAAACTCTTTTTTTTTTAAATATATGTTTATTGGTTTTCATTTTTAGAATAAGTACAAAATGGATCCATGGAATTTAGCACGCAGCCATGCTTCAAACAAACACACGTCCAAAAACAAACCGAAATCCAACATTGGCTCAGCTACACATAAAATGAATGAATAGGGCGTCCGGATGGCTCAGTTGGTAGAGCCGGCGCCCATATATAGAGGTTTACACCTCAAGGCTGCAGGCCCGGGGTGGGCCAAATTCTCTTGGTGGGCAAAGCAGAGAAAGGGGAGGTTATCTTGGTCACCTTATGACCTCATAAGGGGAAAAATTACAGATCGGCCCATCTGATCTTTTATTTTCTCAAAGGCAGAGCAGGATACCCAGGGCTTGGTTTACACCCATCACCATTTCTAGCTACTGGTGACCTAGGCAGGCTGGGGAATGCATATTAATATTACAAATAAAAGTGAAATTTTCATGCCATGGAACCATTTAGTCATGAATGTAGACTGCAGACACTGCTACTTGTATCCAACCGACGCGGGGTTATAATTTGCAGTGATTTCTGATCATGTTTTGTCTCCAGGGGCAGAGGTCAGAGAGGTGGACCTCAAGGCTGTGACCGGAGGCATCGTCCACACCAAGCTGTGGGTGGTGGATCAGAAGCACTTCTACCTGGGTAGTGCTAACATGGACTGGCGTTCTCTAAGTCAGGTACAAAGGAGAGAATCGTGCGTTTTCAACATGTATCTGCATTAGTGGGCATTTACACAGCCGGCGTCGGCCATCGGAAGTCTTCCCTTTGATTTTAAGTTGGGATAGTACACTTAGGCTGTGGCAGCGAAAAGGTTGAGACTGAAATCCACTTTTTGAGAAACGCAACCCCACATCACACTGTCTGTACGCAGCCTTAGTGGACTTTAACGTAGCACTCCTTGGTCCAATCCCAAAGTGAGCCCTGAGGACTAAGGACTAAAGACTCCCAGCCTCAATTGATCTCAGGTGCTAAGTGAGTGAGTGTGTGAGGCCACGTGGGCTCATAAAGGTATAAAAGGGATTGGGACAGCACTTCACGGGATCACATCTTACCTTGCCAACGTTTAATAACAAAGATGCTGCTGACACTTGCTTGAGTTCAGCAGAGCAGTTTAATTACGACTTGAGGACTTTTCATAAACAGCTGAAGGAGACCCTGTTGTGCGTCTGACCTACGTCATGGCGGCAGAAATGCTAACGTGGCGGGTCGCTTATCAACATGGAGGAAACACTGCCTAGTCTTAGAAGTGCAGCACAATTGTGCGTCTTTCAGGTCAGGGGGGGGTTCCAGTTTGTAGATACCTGAATGTGCTTCCTGGAACAGATGATGCGTGGAACCCAGCGGTGGTGGTGGCTGCGACGGAGCTGATGCGTCCCGTGTGTTTGTGTTAAACCAGGTGAAGGAGGTGGGCCTGTCGGTGGAGGACTGCAGCTGCCTGGCCCAGGATGCCTCTCGGATCTTTGGCGTGTACTGGAGCATCGGCGGGGCGAAAAACGCCTCCCTGCCGCCGTACTGGCCTGCTCGTCTCTCTGCCTTGTCCAGCTCCCAGAATCCCCTGCGGCTGAAGTTCAACGGAGTGCCTGCTCAAGTGTACCTGTCTGTAAGTTCAGATCTACACTATAAGCTTCCTTCCTGAGGAATGCTTTGGGGTTCACACGTGTTATCATGATATAATATTATATTGGTCCTCTGGACATCAATACGATGTTTGCTGATATCTTAAAGTCTGTCATGATAAAAATGTTATTCAATTCACGGGCCTGTGATCGATGTGAGACAATATAGTATGCCCATTCTAACACAGTTAGATTTATAGCAACTCAAAAAAATATGAATTGACAATTCTCTTCCAGACATTTGAATAAAAAACAAACCATTCTTTTTTAATACAAATTATGAATATAAAGTGGGAATCTTAAATAAAGGGGACTCTAATAGACGATATGTATCAATATTTTCACTTTGCATCGATAACATTGATCGTGGATCATTGAATCAATATATATCGATGTATCCCTACACCTCTGCTGATTACTATGTGTTTTTGAAGGCTAATATCGATACTTTCAAAACAAAACCTATAAAAAACTGACACATTCCGCAGATTTAAGTGAGAATGTATACATGTCAGAGTGGAAGATGACATGAGATCATCATATGAGGAATTGTTAAAAGCCCATTTTGAAAAATGAAACGCCCCTTTTTAAATTCTATTCATGTACCCAGCTGTGACCGAGCCCTCTCGCTGTGTTCTCTCCGTTTCCTGCAGAGTTCCCCTCCGCAGATCTCCGCCCGCGGCCGCTCGGACGATCTCGCCACCATCCTGTCCGTCATCGACGACGCCCAGAAGTTCATTTACATCTCCGTCATGGACTATCTCCCTCTGTCGCAGTACACAGAGCCGCTCAGGTGACGACGAGCCGCTCCGCTGCAGCATACACTGTTGTCATCATCAGACACAAACCGCTTCATCACACACATCAATCTGTTCAATCCATATGTTGAGTTACTTATTTATTAGGTAAAGTTATTACAGAAACAAATACTGCACTGCATCGTGTCTTGTAAGTAGATATAGACCAATTAATTAAAAGGGTATTTATTGAATAAGCCGTCACAACACTGGACTCTGATTGGCTGACGAAGCAGCTTAGTAAGATGAGGTTCTCCTGCTGACTGGAGACTTTCTAGTTCAAATGCTGGAGCCTTGCTTATCTGGAAATCAGTCCTGGGATGTTTTTAGGAGTGTCCAAACAATCGTGTAAAGCCAAGTTCGGACCCAAGACTTTCAGTAAGACTAAACCATTTCACCTGTTTCAACAGCCAACAGTGATGCCAGCTGGTAATGTCAGCTACAAACTATAGAAATGAAATGATAATCCATTTAATGATAATGAAATGATAATTAATTTCTAAGTTAAAACTGACCGCTTGCTAAAAAAAAGCCTGAAGGTCGAAAGTTAGATCAGAGGTACAAAGATCCGTTTCTATGGAGACAGTACAGCGTGTTGTTGCATTGGTGTAAACTGGCCGGACGTTGTAGACGAGTGCGTTGCAAATAGTCGCAAGTTTCAACTCGTCGACTCTTTGTTCTGAACTGGGCTTAAAGTAGGGCTGGGTGATAGGGAGAAAATCAAATATCATGATAATCTTGACCAAATAACTCCATGTCGATATTGCGGGGATATTCTAGGGTTAATTGGTGCTTTACCAAAACATCTTCACATTTAGATTTTAGATAAATAATCATCAGTAATGTGTAATTAATGTCTAAGTGGGGGAAAAAAGTAATGGAACAGCCTGGTTACTGTAATGCAGCCTTTAAAAGCAGCAAAAGACACTTATGTGATATTACGATGTCACGATAGTCTCATATCACGATATCGATATATTGCCCAGCCCTAGCTTAAAATGCATTATGCTGTGTCATCCTCTTTAAGTAGCGCACACATTATCATCATCACTTTATTTATAAAGCGCTTTCACATCAGCAGTAGCTGAACAAAGTGCTGTACATGAAGGCAGCAAACATACCCCCCCCCTTAGTAGCACCACAGACCTTCTGATATTGCCTCCCGTGCTGAAGGGTTGTAACGTGTGCGTGTGTTCTCCCTCTGTCAGGTTCTGGCCCGCCATCGACTCGGCGCTGCGTGCCGCCGCCTGCGCCAGACGCGTGCAGGTTCGACTCCTGGTCAGCTGCTGGAAGCACTCCCCCGCCGCCATGTTCCCCTTCCTGCAGTCCCTGCTGGTGCTCGGCAGACCTCAGCTGAGGTGTGACGTTGACGTGGTGCGTCGGGGAGAACTCTTTTCCTGCACGATGACTGACACTTACAGCCCCTAACAGATATGGGATGTGTCCTAAACTCCCGGTGTTGTTTTCTGTGCAGAAGATCTTCACAGTGCCTTCGACAGCCGAGCAGATGAAGATTCCCTTCGCACGAGTCAATCACGCCAAGTACATGGTTACAGACCGAGTGCTCTATATCGGTAAGCTATCCCCACTCACTACCTACCTTAAACTCTTCTAACCCTTCGAAGGAAAACATATCCACTGTGGCCGAGGTGAAAAGTATTTATTAAACAAAAACACATACACTATAGCACAGATGAAAAGTAATTATTAAAAAAAAAAAAAAACATATACACTGTGGCCGAGATGAAAAGTACTTATATCTTAGTACATGTATGCAAGTTTTGAGATGATTTAAGGTGTTTTTATTTCATGCTACTTCATACTTTTTTCCATGTTTTACAAGTAAATAATGTACTTTTCATTCTATTACATTTGTCTAACTACAAGAATTTTGCGCAGATATTTAATACAAAACAAATTATGAACTGCTAAAGCCTGATGCTTTGTTTTTTAGAAGGGAAAGACCATTTCAAGTCATTTTGCTTTTAATCTTTGTACATAGATTTTTTTTTTTTAAGTGTTTTTGATTGTGTAAAAAGCATTTATGTAAACAAAATGCAATGTTATTTATTTTAGTCTGGAATTGATTAAAAGAATATTCATTTTGAAACCAACCTGTTTTTACTGCAGATCCCCTTTGTCTCTGTTGTAAAAGTCTCCATGTTTTTCTTTAATGGAACCAATGTGGTGGTGAGACTATACAGTATATGTCCCTAAAACATGAGACGGACTGCTAACGGCTGTGTTCCCAGGGACGTCCAACTGGTCGGAGAACTACTTCACCCAGACGGCTGGAGTGGGCCTGGTGGTGAACCAGACCGGCTCTGAGGTTAAAGAAGGCCAGGAGACTTTACAGCAGCAGGCCGAGGAGCTCTTCCTCCGAGACTGGACGTCCCAGTACGCCAGCGCTCTCTCTGCGGACGCCGTGGACGTCTGCCCTGGCGGCTCGCACTGGGGGTTCGTTGCTCCGTAAAGCACGTCACGTCTCTCCTGCCCCCGCTACTTGAACTTTTTGTGCAGAATCCGCTTGCTGTACACTGTGAAGGAACACACTTTATTTGTATAATCGTTTCCTGACTGGCTGCCTTTTTTTGTATATAATTGCGTTTAGTTTTTTTATATATACATTTTGTTTCAAGACATGTTATTTTTATACTTTGTTGTGACGATTTTTTACATGCAAGTTAAGGTGCAAGGGGGAGCTCGCTTTGTACAATTGATTTCATGCCTGGAGCATTTTGTATATTTACCTTTTTAAAATGTCGGCGCAGAGCTTCAACACTCGGATGCAGGAAATGAGCTTTCCGTTGTATGTGCCATTTCTGAGTCTGTAGCAACAGGGGGGGGAGCCTTGACCAACAGCCACTTTGCTAGTTTGAAAGCCATGAGGTCTCTCTCATGGGGGGGGGGGAATTATGTGGGAGGAATTCAGAGGAAAGGGATGTAACCTTGCCCCTTATGACCTCATAGGTAGCAAGACTCCAGATCAGCCCATCTGAGCTTTTAATTTCTCAAAGGCAGAGCAGGATACCCAGGGCTGGGTTTACACCATTTACATCCACTGGGGGACCTTAGGCAGGCTGGGGGAACTCATATTAATGTCCAAAAAAAAAACAAATCCATAAAGTGAAATGTTCATGCCATGGGACCTTTTTAATGTTTGTGTGTAGTGAAACCAAATGATGTCAGGCCATTAGTACACAATTCTTGTAAAAATTATCCATTTTCCATTCATTACTAGTTCCCAAAGAAATCTGATTTGAATGTGTGCACTATAGGCAGAGAAGTAACCCTCAAATAAGAGTGAGCATGCGTTGTTTTGTTTTTTAGATGTTGTGTGTGAAACCACACTTGTTCTGGTTTAACATATCCGTTTTACTGTATTGATAATCATTCAATATGCCTGTTTCCTTTGTCCCTGACCAGGGCCTTCTATTGTATGCTGAATGACATCCTGTTTCTGAGATCAGTGGAAATGTGCCCCGGCTAATGGAGCAGTTTACTGGAGGTTTCAATGTAAATAAATAAAACTTCTTGTGTACTATGAAAGGAGTGAGACGTTGTGCCGCTGATGTAGGAATACTGATGACTTTTATTGTTTTCGGTTCACCCTAATTACTAGACTTTTTGTTACCCACCCCTCCTGTTTATTGTACATTTTGGTTTCCAGATATCCGTCTCTGACCCTGCACGGGACAATTGGATTTTATTTCTGGTTCTCAAAACACGGAAAACTTAACGTTAAAGTCTATGATGGGCTTAAAAGGCTACACTTAATTGTGTACAATTGGCTTATTATCATGCTAAAAGGTATTACGTCTATCAAGTATTAAACCCATTTAAAGGGGCCCTGCCACACTTAACCGTTTCTTTGTGTGTGTGTGTGTGTGTGTGTGTGTGAGTGTGTGTGTGTGTGTGTGTGTGTGTGTGAGTGTGTGTGAAGATTAACTGCTACCTCCACTGTCTGCTCTAGCCATTGGAAAGAAATAAGAGAAAGCAGACCAATCACAACAGCTTGTCAGTCTGACATGTTGCCTGAGCTGGGTAAAGGATGTAATGCTCTCATTGGCTAGCTGTTAGCCAATCAGAGTCAAGCAGCTTTGCTCCTTAAGAATTAATGAGAACGGGCACCAATCAAGCCTGCTGGTTACTCTTTGCTCTCAAAGTACAACGCTCCGTTAACGTACGGTAAGAAATATAAAGATATTAGGTAAACAGTATAACAATGCAATTTACAAGAAATATACAATAGGTTAAAAAAGTAAAACGATAAATTGTTTATTTTGACGGGAAGACAAGGGTTAAAAAAAACTTCTTTTTTTTTATAAAAAAACATAATACATTACTATACCCAGACTTGTCATTATACATAACAAGAAATAAACTCAGGTCTGATAGTCAAAACATTTGCTGACTCTGCTGCTTTATGTTTATGTGCTTTTTTCATATTTGAATTTTACTAACCAGCTGACAAACAGTTGAACAAACAAGTACAAACAAATTTAAAAAAACAACAACTAGAACCTACGTTAAAACTGAACGATCTTGTTCTGTGAGCAAAAGAAATCTTCCTGGTGGATTTTTCTTTTAATCTCACGCTTTACTTCGAGTATCTCAGTGACATCATTGCTCAGTCCATTGAGTCCCTGCGGGACGCCACCATGCGTCTCCATCCAACTGTACCTACTCAACGCAGAATAAATGGAAAAAGGTCATTGTTAGTGAATTACTCACAAAAGGTGAATAAAGCTGCTTCTCATTCAAGGAGCCAAACAGAAAAGAATTAGGATGGGAGGAGCGTCTTCTGCATTGTTTTGTGCGATCGGGACAGCCGTCCAGACGCTTTCCCGTCCACGCACAAAGGGCTCGGAGACGCAGGCGTGTCTTCTCCGACAGAAAGGGAAGGGTTCCTCCCTGCTCTCATTCCATGGAGAGCTGCACACTGTCGGCCTGGCCCTGCTCGAACTTCCTGGCTAAAAGACAAAATAGGAGAAAACTTTTATTTTAACCCTTGTGTTTTCTTCACATGGACCCTGCAACGTTTTGTTGGGTCAAAATATTCAATTTAAACTTCATGGTTGTCTCTTTCGAAATATTTGTCGCTTTTCCCAATGTTTTTCTCACTTTTTTTCCCCTTCAACATTTCGGTCACTTTTTTTTTCAATCACCTTTCTGGGCTTTTTTTTGTTTCCTCCCCACGTTTTTAAGCTTTTCCCGTCTTTTTTCGTTACTTTTTTCAATGTTCTTTTTTTTCAAATCCTATAAAATTGAATTAAACTGAACTGATCCTTTATGTCATTGCGAAGAGCATTGTATGGAACTATCAATTTGATTATAGAAAACCCCAAAAGGGGTCAAATTAGCCCCGAGGAGGACAACGGAAGGGTTAATTTATGTCTAGATTACCCATAATATCGTAATATGGCATAAGTGTGGTCTTTTCCTGGTTTTAAAGGATGCATTACAGTAAAGTGATGTCATTTCCCCACGTAGTCATTATATCCACATTACTGATTATTAGTTATCAAAAATCTCATTGTGTAAATATTTGGTGAAAGCACCAACAGTCAACACTACAATACCGTTGCGGTATTGATATTGAGGTATTTGGTCAAAAATATTGTGATATTTGGTTTTCTCCATATCGCCCAGCCCTAAATACATGTCTATGTAGTAGGGGGTCCCTGTTCCGTCTCTCTTTCAGTTCAAAAAGACCCCCGATTTAGATCATTAAACTAAAACATCCGTTATGACGGGATTACATAAGCTATGGCGAAAGAAGTATTCAGATCCTTTACTTAAGTAAAAGTACTATAATATAAAGCACAGTAAAATCTTAATGTGTAAAGCTTTAGTTAAAGCTGTCAAATGAATGTAGTGGAGGAAAAAGTAGAATATTTCTCTGTGAAATGTAGCAGAGTAGAAGTAGAAAGGGGCATGAAAAGAAAAGACTCGAGTAAAGTACAAGTACCTCAAATGTGTACTTAAGTACAGAACTGCCTGATGTTTAACCAAAAATGTGTTATTATATTGATTTTCTCTAGAACAGGACAGAACCAAAGCCACATTCTGGATTGTCATCCCAGACCGGTGTAGAGCTGATATTAAACCAATGCTCACCCAGAGAGTACATCTCCAGCTGCTGCCGCAGGCGCACCTTCTGCAGGCTGTCGTAGAAGTTGGGCTCCGGGCTGCTGCCGACCGTGGGGGGCAGAGTGAAGATCCGCATGATCTTCCTCTTGTTTCTAAATCCCAGATAAACACAGCAAAGGTGCGTGATACATCGACTCAACATCGTTATCGCAATATCGCGCCACATTGAACCTAAACGGTACGCGATATTTTGTGGAGCGCTGTGTCCCATCTGTTGGCTGTGTTCTATTATTTATCCGAGTCGGAGTTCCGACTACAAAGTCAGACGTTGCCTAGCAACAGCCCCCCTTTCCTCGGATTTCTGAACTCGGACAACCCCGAGAATTCCGACATCCGACGTCTGAGTCGGATTGTTGAGGATAACAGAACGCGGCATTAGTTGTGTTCGATTTTGAGCTCGCTTGAAAAACTAGAATGATCATGTTCAATTGGCCAGTTACTGCGCCACGTGCACTTTAGTGCACGTCAGCACACGGGGCCACTACTTGACAAACCCTCTGGAACGCAACACATGTGTGCAGATTTACACAGAGTGACCGCGTAAGTGAAGACATAAATAGAGACGACAAAACGGAACAAATCAGAGGAGAGAAAGAAAAGTTGTGTCCTGTTCTCTTTATGTATTAATATTTATACTGTCCAACTAGTAAAACATGTCCTGTAGGTGGGGGGGGGGGGGGGGGGGGGGGGGGGGGGGGGGGGGGGGGGGGCAGATGCCTCCCGATACAATATCATGACAATCCTTATGCCACGATACAACATCCCCAAAGTTGGAAAGTTGGTCAACATCTGTTTTATATAAAAAGATACAGATAGATTTCTATGTTTGTTCCTATCACTTATATTGTATTGCTGCAAAATGGGACAAACAAAACATCTATAATAAAGATCCATACTTGGCGCCTGTGTTGATACAGTATTGCCACTGAAAATATCGCGATACTACACCGTTTCATTTTTTTCCCTCACCCCTACTGTCCTGTTCATTATTTATTTCGTTATGTCACATTTTGTCAATTGTGCAACCCTAAAACAGAGAGATTTTCAGGAGGAAAGAGATAATGCGTGTACCAGAACATCACGACGCTAAGTTGCCGTCTAATAATGACTAACGCCTTCAGCGTCGTCAGATGCGATAACACGGTTTATTTCTTACCGTGTTCACACCAATAACTAAAATAAAAAAATAAAAACATTAAGTTTGGAAGTGTATTTTAATGCCGAATTAGCCAGACGACCACAATAAATATTTATTATAATTTAAGTAATGCCACATAATGTATTTATTTCCATGTAACCAAAGAAACATTAACATATGAAAAAAGTCAATGGAGGCTGGCGTGAATTCGATATTTTCCGAGAAGACGCGAAGGGAAATCTTTCTGACCGACGCGAAGGCCTGTGTTTTACCACTACTGATATAAACCGAGTGGTAGAGTGAAGAGTTGCCTGCCAGTGCAAACTGTCCTTACTTTCTGGCGTACATCAGCAGGGCGAAGCTGACCAGGATAACCAGCAGGTAGACATTGGTGGCCTCGTTCCAGGCTTCGTGCACCGAGTAGTCGATAGATTCGGGCTCGTTCCCCAAAACGCCGTGACCGCCCATTGAATTACGACAACTAACGTTACGCCCAAACTGCGCGGGCAAATACGTGAAATAAAATTCTATTATATCCGCTTTCTTAGCTCACTATCGCTTGCGACTCAACTGAGACGGGGTAAACGCATCAAGAGTATAGGGTAAACACTACGACGTCATATCCGCCGTCTTTTCTGTTTCCGGGAAGCCCGCTACACGCTCGTGCGCGCGTCGTTGCCATAGATATCTAACCCTCGTATGGTGTTCGGGTTAAATTGACCCATTTCAAATAATTTTTTTCTACATGACATTAAATGGCCTTATCTTATTTCCTGTGATAAACATGTATTCCTGTCTCAATTCAGAATCTTATTCTGGATATGACCACTTCCGTTTTTTTCCATAGAGGATTTTTAACATAAATTATAACCTTATGACAAAAAAAACGAACGACACTTCCATTTTTCTTCCAGTGTTCTAGTAGAGACTGAGTGCATTCCCTAAACATATGTTATCTCAACTTTCTGAAATTGAGATAAAGACAATATTTGGTAATAGATCATGAAGTAAAATTTTACTTCAGAATTGTTATTAAAACCCCAAATTACTCACGGGTCAATTTGACCCAAAGGGAACAAGAAAGAAAAAGATGAAGACATAATTAAATTAGCCTTATACCTTATTACTCATCGTGGTTATTAACTTTACATATTACATTAAAATATTGAATTATAAAAATGAAAAATAACATTTATGTCTGTCTTTTATTTCGAGGTCGGATTGAAGCCTTTAATGTTGGGGCCTCGGCCCCTTTTTTCTTGTTAATGTGATAAAGTAACGCATGCACGCTTAATAAAAAGCCATCGTAGACGAGAACAATCAGATGCAATAAGTTTATTTGTCAGAATCAGAACCATGGAGTGGATTTCCTGCCTGAAGCACCAACCTCTCTATTCAATACGCTTCGGCCTGTGATAATACCAAGGGACAACTGAAGGCAACACGGCTCCACAGCGGCTTGTAAAAAAACTAATATTACATGTAAAAACAAAACAAAAATACAATGTCATTATTGGAGCCGATGGTTAAAACACGTTCCAACTCGACCGGTGTCCGCTATAAAATAATTCTAACAATGACCCAATGAAAAGTTCAGTTTACACCCAAACCTTTTTGATCCATATTTAAATCAGTTCTCCATTATTCGTCATCAGCAATTACCTTATATACACACACACACACACACACAAATACCTTAGTTGCATCACACAGACTTTTTTTAAATTTTTTCTTTAATTCATTTTCTTTTCAAAATTCTTATTTTTTCAAAATAGAGTTTTACTAATTCATAACTACAGAATACATAAAGCTGCATTTGACATAATTGATGTAATTAATAACTTTATACATGAGACGAGAGCCGAGTACATAAAGAAATAAGACGGCAGGTTTTTAGGCCGACTGACGCATCACGTCACAGCTGAGAAGCTGCGGGGAAAGTGTTTGTTACACGGTAGATAGAAGAAGAAAAAATAACACACACACACACACACACACACACAAAAGAAATATCTCTGGTTGCTACTCTTTGCAAAACAGGAACATGGCATGGTAGCTACAACTCCACGAAAAAGCCGAGGTGGTGGTGCTTTGTCCACACTTTGTTGGGAGAGTTTCGACATTTTAACAGAGCAAAAATAAAAGACTTCTCAAAGTGAACGGCTCCACGTCAGATGCACACGCTTAAGAAACCAGCTCAAGTTCAGCGCCGTACCAAACCGGCCATACAGTACGTGGACAGACACAACATGATCCGTTTCAAAAAGAAAAGAAAAGAAAAGTCAGTTCCAAGTCTTTACCGATGCTCGAATGCTTCACAAGTTATCATGGCGGTCAAAATCATTCAGTAAATGTACACAGAAGACGGGGGGGGGGGGGGGATCTGTAATTCAGGCAAAAATATAAATTAGGAGTGCTGGCGAGAGAAACAAAGAGGACTTTCAAAAGATGAGAGAATGACAACACTCGAGTACAAAACAGCTAAATGCTTCAAAGTAAGACTCAAAATTATGCAAAGAACCAGTGGCAATGTACAGCATTTAAGCTATTATAACCAATTAGTTCACTACTATGTCTTGTTTTTTTATATATATATATATATATATATATATATATAGAGAGAGAGAGACACACGCATATACACAGGAACAGTTTTTTTCTTTAAATCAAACCTTCATCACCAAGGAAAACCTGAAAGCAAGCGATAAATATGCTGTAATTCACCATGTATTTACATATGAGCATATATGATATATATATATATTTTTTTTTTTTTACAGGTGTATGCAAATTCTGAAGCAAGTTGTCAGTTATTGGGCCACGCGGGGGACTCGTGTGTGGCCGGCGTTTTGACCATGCATGGCTCAGTGCTCCCTCTAAGCCTCCAGAGTGAAAGGGGACCGCAACGCTCGGCGGGTAGAAAGACAGACCGGATCACTTTAGGTCCCACGTCTCAGTTGTGTTGTGTTGTGTTAAACTACACTCTGAATTAGACTGCAGGCATCCACCATGGGGGGAAATTGCTCATCAATGCAAGGCTTCAATCTCAGTTTGTGTCGTTTCCCCCAGCTGCGTCTCCACGAGGACACTTCTGTTAACACACATCTGCTGTCGCGTTCAAACTGCTGCCCGTACTTGCTGCTAGGGCTGTGCAATTAACTCAACATTTTAATTGACGATTATTTTGCCAGTAACGTGTTGCAAGTTGCCTTTGTGTCGTGATCAGAAAAGATTTTTGTTTTTTTTAAGGGAAATCGTCCAGCTGAGGGTTTTTTCACTGTGGATTTGTTTAACCTGTTCAATTTTTCCAAATTCAGTAGTTCTAACGTTTCCAAAAGTCAATGAGTCGTGTTAAATAATTGCAATGTCAATATTGACAAAAATAATCGTGATTATTTTCCCATAATCGAGCAGCCCCACTTCCCACCCACTGTAGGCCTTCAGGTGTATACTCGTGCTGTAACATTACCTGCAGCAGTTTAAGAGAGTTTGATGTATGGATGCAAGTGTAGGCAGATGGGTGGAAACTACTGCCACCTTATATAAAGACCCCCCCCCCCCCCCCCCCCCCCCCCCCTTGTATGTTATGAAACACCTGGTTCCCGCGGAGCATCGTTGGCATAATGCGGCCAAACTCTGCTTCTCTTACCCGATCTGTCCTTCTGCCGGTGGTGGCTGTATGAGTAGCAGTGGATATAAGCTGTTACAGCATCTAGAAGCAATCCTTGTCTTAGCAGTGCGAAGCTGACATAACTGTCTTTAGTAGCGTGTATTTGTGTGCATCTGCGAGCTTCTAGGTGGTCGCAGCGTTAGAGCTGGCTACGAGCAGGCTGGACTGTCTGGTCAAAGCGCTAACAGTATTTTCTAGCATTATTGCTATAGCTAGCTTAGTAGTGACTGCAGCGGCTGGCAGTTTTAGCACAAGTGGTGCTACACTAGCGTTAGCAAGCTATGTCAGAAGCCACTACAAGCGTTTACTGCCTATTAGTCATCACTCTTACAAAAATGCATCATGTTAGCAAAGCTAATGCATGCGGTGATGGGGCGTAGCAGGGTCTAGGGGCTCTATGGCAGCGGCTGGGCGGGAGGGAGGGAGGGAACAGGCGTAGAGGGAGCACCGATTGGTTCACTGGTGTCACATCAGTATGTCCAGGTCGTCGTCGCCGCGGTCCTCCTCCTCGGTCACGCGCAGCGCCAGCACCTCCTCATTCAGAAAGAGTCCGCTCAGGCGCTCCTTGCGGGCCTGCCGCTGCTCTTTCAGCTGCCGCTTCCGGAGGGCTTTCTGCTGGAGCTTACGCTGCTTGGAACGTTTCTGAAAGGCGGTGTGACCAGACAGGGAGAGAGGTTAGAGTAGGGCCGGGCAATATGTCACTCGAAATCGATCCCGCGATACGAGACAAGATATCGCCTTTTAGACTTTGGATATCGAAATATGACACAAATGTTGTCTTCTCCTGGTTTGAATCACAATCAGCTTTATTCGCCAGGTATGACATACAAATACGAGGAATTTGACTTAGGTTGGAGGTCATATTCTGAACTTCACAGACTGTTCTAGCTGTCCTATTATTTGCCTTTACCCACTTAGACATTATATCCACATTACTGAGGATTATTTATCACAGATCTCACTGTGTTAATATTTTTTTGAAAGCACCAATTGTCAACGCCACATATCGCTGCAATACCGTTACGAGATATTTGGTTAAAAAAAGCTTGATATTTGATTTTCTCCATATCACCTAGTCCCATGCTAGGGATGCACCGATCCAATACTGACCCAAATATCTGCATTGTGTATTGGAAATTGTATGTGCAATTGCACGCATGCTTCTTATAGAAACACAATGGAAACATTTTACACAACTGGTATTGTGGTGAAACTGTCTCCTTCTACTTGGAAGAGAATTATAGAATAACATTGATAGCACCAGTGTTTCAGACGATCTTTAATTTCTCCACCGAATGGCCAAAGAGATTTCCCGCTACAATTTGGGATCGTGCCAATGGGGCCGAAGACAAAAACAACAGAGACGAAACAGCGGGGCCTACCGACAGCTAGCATGCAGCTGAAGCCCCAGGGTAATGTTAGCGCAACGGTAACTGGCACTGTTACCATGGCCACTGCCCGAGATGACGGAGAAACAACAGAACTGGACAATCCTTCCCTTTCTCTCAACCAGCGTGGCAACGCGTTGCCGTCCCCGGGAGTTATGTCAACGAACATCAAGTTCCTGATCGACACCCTCTGCTACAATTCTCCATGTCTCTCTCTCGCTCTGTCTCTTCTCTGTTTGTCTCTGTCTGTCTGTCTCTCTTTCTCTGTTTGTCTCTCTCTCTCTCTCACCCCCAACCGGTCGAGGCAGATGACCGCCCACCCTAAGCCAGGGTTCTGCTAGAGGTTTTTCCTTGCCTCTGCCGCCTAGTGCTTGCCCTTGGTGGGAATTGTTGGGTTTCTGTAAATAACATCACAGAGTTGGGTCTAGACCTGCTCTTTTATGAAAAGCGCAATGAGATAACTGTTGTTGTGATTTGGCGCTATATAGCGTAAATAAAAATTGAATTGAATTAAAAGCGTATGGGTTCCACCAGGACTTTATGATGCGTTCAGGTGCGCCTTGTAATTATGTTGCCTTACACATAAAATACTTATCCCGGTCACTTTGACACGGTGAGGCATACAGTTCATTAATAATACGCTTTAACGGCTCTGTACCAAGGCCCAGGTATCTGGACTGAAAAAGTAGGATCGGGGTATCCCAAGATGAGGATCAAGGCGTTAAGGTGATTCTCTTGTCTCACACGCTCTGTGAAATGGTACAACATTAATGCGACAAAACAATAAACAGAGTGGGAGCACAAATAGTAGAATAGTAGGGTCCAGGGGACAAAACAAGACATTGTCACGACACAGTGTGTGGCACTATCTTACACACACACACACACACACACACACACACACACACACACACACACACACACACACACACACACACACACACACACACACACACACACACACACACACACACACACACACACACACACACACACACACACACACACACACACACACACACACACACACACACACACACACACACACACACACACACACACACACACACACACACACACACACACACACACACGTTAGTGCTGTGAGGTTGACACAAAAAATGTCTAATTTGTGACTGATATTTCTTTATGATTTGCGGTTTTGGAGGAAACAACAATTCTTCTATCATTATTCTCATTTTTGTTGGAAAAAGTAGAATGAAGTACAAATGAAAATGCGAGGATCTTTAGGCTGGGACGACACAGACAGACACACCGACACACACACACACACCTCTTACTTTAGAGTCTCGTATACGTTCCGCAGCACTGGAAAGGTTGCCATCGCTGTGCGCTCTGCTAATGTTAGCAACGCTGCCTCCACTACAGGCTGATGCCGTGCCACCTGGAACACAAGCAAATGTTAACCGTTTTCAACCTGGAAGACCAGAGAAAACACAACATTGAAACGGAGCTGAAGATTTTACGGAACGTTACACGTTCTGGTTATTTCGCCAATAAAAGTGCCCTTCTGTCCCTTGTACAATCAGAACTGATAACTGAGCAGACAACGCCCCGTCGCCGCAGGATCGTCTGCTGGTGGCACGGTTGCTGCTAGCCAAGCAGGTGGCATCTCACCTGCGACGGAGTTGGAGGCCGTGGAGCCGGTGGAGGAGCTGGCGGAGCTGACCATGCTGGCGTTGCTGCTGCTGGCGCCGCTGACCCCGCCGGTGCTGGCACTGCTGTGGCTGCTCCTCTTCCAGCCCTCTCTGGTGCTGCTGGCCCGCTGCCTGGGGCCGTGCTCTCGGATGTAGTTACGCACCTGATGACGTCGCACAACCACAAACACGCCGCTTAACTCCGGGTCCAAAAATAACACCTCGTGGGAAATCTGTCTGGAATTCTCCCTTTAATGATATTAACTGGCGTAGAGCACGGCTTGTTCCTTTTAGAATTACGTTTGAAAACTATTGCATAAAACGTATCCTACAAACTTGTTTATCTCAAAATGCATGCCAGTTGACAGTTATAACAGTTATTATTTGCATAAATCCCAATTTTCTAATTCAAGACCATGCTTTAAAGTGTTCCAAATGGAAATTTACATATTTTGAGTCTTTTAAGCTTTACCTATATTTCTGATATACTCTAATCTACTTAATTAAGAACATCTGTTGTCAATATCATTAACGAGGTTTGCAAATCAGTCACATTTTATTAACATTTATTATTATTTTTATTTTGTTGAATTTATGGCTCAATTGATATTATAATTAATACTTCGGTTACCTGGTCTCATAAGTAGC
Source organism: Etheostoma cragini (assembly GCF_013103735.1). Taxonomy (NCBI): domain Eukaryota; kingdom Metazoa; phylum Chordata; class Actinopteri; order Perciformes; family Percidae; genus Etheostoma; species Etheostoma cragini. The sequence continues at coordinate 2,892,359 of NC_048416.1, forward strand.
AATCTCTTTCTTCATAATTGTATGGTTTGAGCTGTGATGACTGAATGTTTGTAAATGTATCTTTAAATAAAAAAACTCTGGGTTAGCATCTTTCCTACCTTGGTATACTGATGTATTAGCAATGAGTACTTCTCTGTACTAGTCATAAAGATTTATTTTTTTATATATATATATATATTTTTTTTTAAATCGGATAATACATGTATCGTGATTTTTTTGGCAATTAATTTTTAAATCAATTTCCCCCTATTTTTTTATTAATAATTCACCTAAATATATACTGTATGTGGTAAAGGTATATGTGGTAAAGGCAGAATTTTTTTTAGCAATGTCTCGTGATATATTGTCTGCAAATGCAAATCAACGTGCAATGTGTTGTGAAAGATTCGAGACAAAAGCATATCGTCCCAGCCCTAATATCTAATAAGTCTTATGGTCATGGACCACTGTTAAACATTTTTATGGGGAGTGATGCTACCTTAAAGAATGTTACTGGGTAACAGTAAAGGATGGCAAATTTAAAATCTCCTTTCTTGTATTAACTTGTTGACAGACTGCTCCCACTTGTGTATAAGTGTGAGCTTGCGTGGGCAAGAAGATCTGCTCTGTTCGAACGCTGTTGTTTGACTTGTATTGTTAGCGAAGTGGTGTGTGTGTGTGTGTGTGTGTGTCCGAGTTGCTGCCCACCTGCTTGAGTTTCTCGTCGGTGAGACAGTTGAGCTCGATGATGAACTCGCTGTCGGTGGGAGAGATCTGAGCGCAGGGGTCGATGATCTTGATGATGTCCAGCTGCTCTCTCAGGCCCATCTCTGTGCTCACCTTCCGACTCAGGTACTCAATGTACTCCACCTGGAACAGGAAACACAGACGTGTGGGTTAAGGGCCTTTTTGACCAGGTGTCTCTGCCCACACTGACGACTAAAGACAGAGTGAGTTTAACTGAGCACGATGGGGTGTTTTTAACTGCTGGGGTAATGGAATGCAAATGGCTGATGCTTCATTTAGCTGATACAGAAAAGAAAAAAAGGTATCTGCTCTGATCCTGCAGGTGAGCTGAGGATATCCCAAGCGATAAAACAGCCAACTCAATGGTTTAAACAAACCGCTTATGTTATATCTCCGCAATGCCATTATGCTGCTTTGCGCTAAGTTTTGGAATCTGCATGATGTGGGTTTTTAATAATTCACCATGCTATATACCCACCTATAAAATCACAATCCCCCTTAAAAAAGGCCATATAATAAGCCAACTTACTGGGACTTCAGCTTATTCAGCATATCACCCAGAGTTCGATAAGTCCATTCATACCCTTCTCATCGCCGTGCAAGTCTTAATTCTGTCTGGGGCCCCCACTGCTAGTCTGGCTTACCACAGATGCTGCAGGTAACCGGCTCCAACTAGCTACTGCTCCCAAATAACGAGGTCACATGAGACACAACCATCTTCTAACCATATACAAACTGGGAACTATAGTCTCAGAAGTCACAGAGATGAGAAAGGTATGTATGAACTCCATCTAACTCTGGGGGATATGGTGCATAAGCTTAAGTCCCAATAAGTCAGCATGGTCCTTTAAGCCCTCCTGTTTAGTTTGTGAAATCTGTTTGACTGACAAAATTCCTTACTTGGTCTTGACAGCTCAGCTCCAACAAAATGAAGCATACAGAGCAACTTCATTATTTGAAATACAAGCCATGCCACAATCTAGTGGTTACTAGCCACTTGAATAATCCATTTAACAAAAAACAAACTAGTAGCTGGGTCAGAAAGTCAGTTTCACTGTTGTAATACCGAGTTCTCCGATAGCCCGGAGCGGTTGCTAACTTAAAAACATAACCCGGAAAGGTGTGTTGGTTTCGTTTACCTGTTCATCGTTGGTCATGGCACTCCATGGCAACTCATCCAGGTTGCGGTGAGGGTGGGGCTTAAGCTTCCTCTTTGAAAACAGACAGGGGGAACTCGGCACGCTCGGGATGATGTCGGACAGAACATCGCTGCCGCTGGCAATGTCACTTCCTGGCAACTGAGACGTAAGACAGACGGACAATGAGGAGCAGAGAAAAACGAATGGACAAACTATCCTGCCAGTCACTGTATCACCCGCAGCCTCTGTGTTGCATGCCAGCAAAATAATGCAGCGAGGTTCTCAGGACTAGGGCTGAAAATTGATAAAAAATTCCGTTACTGGTACACATACCAATACAGTCACTTTCACATCGTTTTCGGAACTTTTTTACGATACCAATTTTATGAACAAAAAGAAATTACAACATTAAAAAAGCTAAAATCTTTGTTCAAATTTATTTTCCTTTTTCAGCTCCTAACATGCGAGCCCCGTCTCTGTGTAACGGTTTTCTTGCCTGTCTCTACGACGTGTGACGATAGACAGCCAATCACAGACATTAGATCTTGGTAGAAGCATGCTGATTGGCTCACCGACACCGATGACATTTGCTCCTTTGGTGTTGAAATTTGGTATTGAACGACAAGGCATTTTTCAATACTCGATACTAAGGAGGCAATTTGGTCGTGGCCTAAAAGAATGTTGAATTTTGTACCCAGACCTACTCAGGACTTCCATCGTTAAAGGAGAATTACGGTCAATTTCAACACGTAGCTCCATTGTTTGGAAAGATATTCATTTTGGAATATTGGGTTGTAGGAGTTCCACAATCCACTAATGTGGACTTCACTGAAAAACAGGAAATAAACAGAGATGTGGATTAACACAACTTTTATGCCTTTCTGTTACATCTACTGCAGTCAGATTCGCTGTGTCCCCTCACCTCACTCCCTCACACTGAATCACTGCACATGAGTAGGCACTTGTAATGACATTTTGAACATGTTTAGAGGCTAAAACTTGCCCTCTGTAAACCTGTTGGGAGTTAACTCTAGCATGTAGGCAGCACCGATTGGTTTCATTTTCCTTGCTACGGACAACACTCCAAATTTTAAAACAACAGAGCTACGTGGTGCAATTGCTCATAATTCTCCTTTAAGCCAAAAGCCTGAATTAAAATCAGCAATATATATATATATATATATATATATATATATATATATATATATATATATATATAAAAAACATTTCTAGGTCATATTCTAAATAGTTTCGCTTTGCCAGACCCTCCTCCAAAGCACGCTGGAGCAGAGTCTGGCTAGTCCACATAGCAGTTGGGGATGGGAGGAAAGCTTGCTCTGGTTTATTGGCATTTCTTTAAACCAATCACAGTCCTCTTCGGCGGGCGCCCTTAAAAGTTGTTTTAGTCATGCAACAGAAAAACTCAGATTGGACAGATAGTCTAGCTAGCTGTCTGGATTTACCCTGCAGAGATCTGAGAAGAGGTTAACCATAGTCCTCAGAAATCCACCAGAGATTAAAATGACAACACAAACGAAGCCCAAAGCAGCGGATATCCGGCCTCAACTTTGACGGCAATGGAGCCATCCTGGAAGTGGAACGTCAAGGATATAGACTGTATAACAACCAACCTGCCACTCAAACTCGCTGTCGGACCAATCCCAATAGGTGCTGATGGAGGAGGACACATCACTGCAAACGCTGCCCTCTGGAAACAGGTCCAGAGATGTTAGTTCTTGGTCATCCAGAAGGGAGTAGCAGTCGTCCTGATCCCCCACAGACACAGAGGAGAAGAGCTCTTCGCTGCACTCCGAGCTGGCAACACTGGTCCCACAGGAAGTGAGGTTCCACCTGGGGAGAAACACAAGTGGACATTAAAAGGTTAAATCCCGGAAGTTGTTCTAAACCTTTACCTGAGAACGAGTGGTGCGCATACAAGATACGGATGCACATTATGTAAAACGGCTTCTCTTTGAACACACATCATAAATATATTCCAAAAACAACGATGAGGATTTTTTTCTGCACAACTAACCTTTGAAAATACATTCTGAAAGTCTGTTTATCCCACAGACTGGTGTTACACGTGTGAACACAAACTCTGTACTCGCCTGTTACTGTGGAAGCGGTGGAGAGGATCTGTTCTGTGACAAGATGAGAGTTGACAGCCGAAGTCACTCACGTCCAGGGTCCCCACGTCGCTGAGGTTGGCTCTTTGGGAGAGGAGGGGGAAAGGCTCATCTGGCGCTAAAAACTTCTCATACAGAGACTCAGACATGGCGAGATGTACCTGACACACAAACATGACAAGGCAAAGATAGGACAAATATGACAGGGCGCTTTTCAATGGAACTGCAGCGGCCTCAACAATTACCACAAAACTGAACAAACACACCTCAAACATCAAAGTGCCCACATGATTTTTATCCTTAAATATCATATAATTTGTAATTTAATAAAGTTTGTTTGTATACAAAATGACTGGTTAAAAGTCTAGACAGACGCACTGCTGATGTTCCTCTGTACTAATGAAGCTTGCGGTAATTCACATTAATCCATCAACACTGTGTTTGCAGTTAAGTTGAAAAAGTATAGTTATAGAGTTTACATTTAAAACAGAAACAGTAAAAATATATAAAACAGAAAATATTCAGGCAAAACATGAAAAGAATGCTTGCAATATTGAAAATAAGGAGATGTATGTATTTTGTTATCAAATGCTTAGCTAGCTGTACAGTACATTCAAAAGGTTACATGCTAAGCTATGATTTAACCCTCGTGTTGGCTTCCAGCCGACCTGCAAATTTGAGTTTTTCTGAGTCAAAATTTCAAATGAAAAGCTTTTATCACCGTTTTGGGTCTTTTTAAACCCTTTTTTTTACATTCGTCACTTTTTAGACATTTTTGTCACTGTGTTCGGCATTTTGTAACTTTACTTTTTTTTTTTTTTGCTCAAATTGTAGTTTCTTTTTTAACATTTGTATCTTTGGATATAAGATAAGATAATTTGTTTATTAGTCCCCAATGGGGAAATTACACACTTTTGTTAGTACTCACACACAGGCCTGAAAATACACACACATGCTCAGGACCTATACATGCACTATACATGGAGAGATGTCAGAGTGAGTGGGCAGCCAGCTGAACCAGCGCCCTGATCGGTGGGGGGGGGGGGTACGGTGCCTTGCTCAAGAGCACCTGGCAGTGCCCAGGAGGTTAACTGGCATCTCTCCAGCCACCAATCCACGCTTCCAACTTTTTGGGTCCATACGGGGATTTGAACCAGTGATCCTCCGGTTCCCAACCCAACTCCCTATGGACTGAGCTACTACCACCCCCAATATGAATATATCTGTTCTTTACATTTGTCATACAAGTTTTTTTATCAAATTTTTGTCTCCAAATACTATCAAATTAACAAAAAAAACACCAAAATTGAATTAAAGTTGTGAACTGATTATTTATTTAACTTAGATACAGGAACGTTGTAGGGAACCATACACGCTACCTTTTGGACAATTAACGCTAGTTTTAAGGAAACCCAAATTTCTGATAGAGAAACTTTTGACCCAAAGACAACAGGAGGGTTAACTTTAACGAAGGTACTTCAGTAGAACAGTAGTGCTTGTATACATTTTACACTGTACGTCTTTGGGCACGTAGAAAAAAGAAGAAAAAAACTACTAAAATATCCCACACAGTCACTTGACAAAGCAAAGCTTGTTTTACTTCAAGCATTAGCTTCTCGAGCTAATTTACGTTTGGGTCTTTAGAAACGTCACTAACATTAGTGACGTAGGTGAACACATTTTTTTTTTTTTTACTAACTAAGTATGCTGAAAAAGCTGTTCATGTTAATTGTTGACACAACTGAAACGTTGCTAAGCATCCAACTCCCGTAATTGTTGTTTTATCTTAATAACAAGACTAAAAAGCTTTCCTGTAACGTTAAAACGTCGAAAAAAGGCGCAATAGGAATCCAGCATTATAGAAGGTGGTTTCACTAACGCTAGTTAACGCTTTGAAGTTACCTTCCATTAAAGTGCTCGTCTTTGGTAAAGGCAAACAGGCTGTGATTGGAACACAACACAAGCTAACATCGTTAGCTAGCTAACGTTAGTTGCTAATCCTCAAATATCCACGTAGCATTCATCAAGCCACAAAACGACGCCGAACTAATCATTTCCACACAATAACCTTTCCGAACGGTTTTTAAACCTGGCAAAGTTGTAATTAAAAGGCTATCTACATTAAAATACCCACCTTTTGTCGTTCAGAGAATCATCATTATTGCCACCTCCATTTGCAAATCCTTTCTTTTCGGCCGATGATCTCAGCTGTCTGTCACCGCGAGACTCCCGGGAGCCAGCAAAGCGTCATGTGACGTGAGGGCGGAAGCTGTCACATAAACAGAAAACTGATAGAAAGAGCCCAAACGTCTCCACTTTAACTTCTCATTTTGCTATTTAAAACCTCCGCATTTAGCATATTAGTGCATGGTGAGTCATGTCTGCAAGCTATACAAAGGACTCCAGTTTTTTGGGAGGCAGGATACCACCAGAAATCGACTCATTGTCGAAAAACCTGAAGGATGTGGACCAAGAGATGTTCAGAAAACTACTGAAAGGTAACGTTGAAGGCTAGTTGTGTGCGATATTAGATAGTTAACTGTTGTTGCATCATAAAACACACATATCTCAAGATTGACATGTGTGTAGCTAATACCACAATACAATTGAACGTTTATGAGTTGCTCATTGAGTAACCACTAACATGATTTAGCATGAAAACAGCTCAAATATAACTGCAGGAGACTCGTGACCAGGTCTATGTCCCTGCTTGTGCATACTCTCTGAAGAGGCCCATAACTGAGACTCTGCACTGAGACAAGTACAGAACTAAAGTGGCTTGCATTAATTCACACACCCATGCTAAAGGTGATTAAAAAGAGGAATAAAAAAAAATTGATCTCAAATCAATTTCCAATCAATTTTGAAATCAATAATTAAAGGCCTGTTATTTCATGGATCAGGATACTATGCATCCTGATAAACTTCCCTTGGCCTTTGGAATTAAAATAGCCCCCCCCCCATCATCACATACCCTTCACCATACCTAGAGATTGGCATGGTGTTATTTCAGATAGACTAACAGCTGGTTTGATTTGCATAAATAGATTATAATATGGAAAGTTCCTCATACCAATTTCTACGTATGGTGAAGGGTATGTGATGATGTGGGGTTGGGGGGGGGGGGGGGGGGGGGGGGGGGGGGGGGTACTTTAATTCCAAAGGCCAAGGTAACTTTATCAGGACGCATATTATCATGATCCATGAAATAACTGGCTTTTAATAATTAAAAATCAAACTGCTTCTATGGGAATTTAACATAGGGGGGTGTATACTTATGCCCCCCGTATTTTAAGGAAGCACATTTTTTTTAATTGACAATACATTATTCATTCACAAAGAAAATGGGTGTCCTTAAAAGGTTGAATTTTCCAATTTAAAAAATGAAATGAAGGCATTGAGATCAATTTACAAAAGATGTTTTTTTTTTAATTCCTCTTTTTAATCAACTTTAGCATGGGTGTGTAAACTTATGGAAGCTGTTGAAGCCGTTAAATAAGTGAGTTAATGTGCCTCTGAATCATGATGTGTCCAGCTGTGGTTAGCGCCCTGGAGGGGAAGGACTGCAGAGAGGTGATGAAGTCTATAGCGGAGAGCAGCACCATCCCCCAGGAGAGGCTCAGTCACGTCGTCGCTGGGATTTACAGAGTGCTGTCCGAGGCCATCCGCATCCCCGCATCGTCCCTTAAACAGGAGGTACGTCGACGTTAAACACTGGGGATTATGTGTTGGAATGTGTTTGCACAAAACACACAAAAATGATTCTGGGTCAGTAACTTGGCAGCTAAGCCTGCTACAGCTTACAGATACAGATAAACCATGTTCCACAGAAGACATATAGTTTTTGGTAGTTTGTGCTAGGTATTGTAAGCCCTGTCATGGCTTTAGTTACACAATACAATACAATGATATACAATACAATACACCTCAATGAAAACAAAGCAAATATTAATGATAATATTTTCAGATGTTATGAGTTTTAATTCCATTTACATACTAATTCTGATTGAGAATGTGTGTTGACACTGGAAAAGTAACTAAATTAAATATACTCAAAAACTTGATAATGCCTACTAAGAAAACCTTGGATTTTAAACGTGCTGCTCTTCTTCTTCTTCTTCTTCTTCTTCTTCTTCTTGTGTTGTACTACCGCCTAAGGGTGCTGTTGGACATAGCTTAAGACTTTCTTACAGAATACATTTTAAAAAGCCCAGGTGTAAATAATAAAAATGACTTATTGCTAAATTACACAAAACACACCTGCGTGGGTATCTGTCGCAACACAAGCTGATAGCTTCCCCTTCATAAACACTGAATGTACATTTTAAGATGTTTAACTTGTATAAAGTACTACTTAAAACATTTTGTTTGTGTCCCTGTTCAGGCTTTCAGAGAAGATCTCAAAGAACTAAGGCAAGGCTCATCAATTAATCACATCCTCAACGTTTTCATGCGTTATGACTGCTGCTTACGGGATATACACGCAAAACACGATTTCAACCGCAGATGCTGAATTTATACTTTGTCACTTAGGATACCTGAAGACTTTATCACAGACTTTGCCAGCGTGGTTTTTGGCGACAGGTATGTTGGATTTACAGCGTTCTAAATGTAGACCTTAATACATTTAGTTTCTTTTGTTGTGTCTTTGCAGAAAAAACACAGCTCTCCCTTAAAGAAAATAAAGATAACATATTTTTGTTCATATTGTAACCTAAACTTATTTGGTCAGTGTTGTGGTTGCTTTTCATTCTCTTAAGATTTGTCCAGGACTTTCAGAACAGTGCTGTAGCTATGAGTAGCATTCAAATGTCAGAGAGACATTCTCATTGCTGTGTGACACCTCTCTTTTAAATGCAGGCGTGCAGCTCTAGATGCAGCAACTTCCCGGAATGATCCCCACCTCCCCACATTAGAAGACTTTAAATGGAGAGTGGATGTTGCCATTTCTACAAGGTAACATGTTTGTTTTTTTCAACTTATAACCACTAAATTGAATCTTTTTTTTTTTTTTTTTTTTTTTTTACTTGGTGTCTGGTGTTTCTTTTCTGGAAATATCTATCTAACAGAATGTGAGGTGTTTTTTATGTTTCTACTTTGTTCATAATAAATACCAGAAGAAATGTGTATTTGGACTGAGCAGTAATAGTCACCATGGTTGAACACACAAAGCAGACACGTGCTAAAAAAAAGCTCCATCAAAAAGAAAAAGATGCAACAATGTTGGAATCATTTTCTCAAAGAAATGTAATTTCCCACTTAGTGTAATGAAGTCCATGTTGTTGTGTATATCCTCTGTCTCCACAGCTCTTTAGCCAGGGCCCTGCAGCCTTCTGTTCTGATGCAGATGAAACTTTCAGATGGGAGCTTTCACCGCTTTGAGGTACTTTCTGTATACAATTCGCTGTGATCCTGATAGTACAGGCAGGTTTACATTCTCTTAAAGCCTAACTCTGGCCAAAATGCAACCTAGGGTGTTTTTGTGAGTGTACCCGAGTCCTACTTTAGTTTAAACAGCAAAATTGGGACGGAAACGCAACACAGGTGCGAACAATTCTGCAGTTGAAGAATCTGACACACAGTGGCTTTCATAACTTTACACACCCATGCTAAAATTGATTAAAAAGAGGAATAAAAAAAATCTTTTGGAAATTGATCTCAATGTCTTAATTCAAAAAATTTAGGAAAATTCAACCTTTTAAGGACACCGACTTTCTTTGTGAATTAATTATTAATTTTCTTTAAATTAAATTTCTTAGGATCTTTTCTTAAAAAAAAATATTGGTGAATGAGGCCCGTTGACTCTAGTAGGTGTTAAAAAAAGAGAATGGAGGTTTCTCCACTCCCCTTGATACAGGTGTTGGGCAATACCTAAACTTTTTAAAATATATTTAAATATCAGCTACAGTACATATACGTGTTTTGCAAAATGAAATAGGTCTCAGATTGCTATTATAACACTGCGAAAGGTTTGTCTTCCTATGACGGGTCATTTTGTCCACACGGCTAGTGCTGTGTCCACACGGTAGTGTGTATTTCCAGCTGATCTTCAGCCTGTGGGTAGAAAGAAGTTGGTCATTAGCCAATGGCTCAATGTAGGTCAGTTTCTGTTGTTACATATTAAGGTCACAGTGGAATGAGGTGACAATTATTAACTACAGCCTAACCTAGAACCTGCTCTTGACCAAGTTTTTCTGATAAACTGGCAGTTTTGTGTATTGTTTAAACAGTGTCTGCATGGTTCTACTTGTTACACATATTGTATAACACAGCATGTATTGCATAGCAGAATAAATACTATAACTGTTCTATCTCTGGACAAATTAGCCTCTTTTAACGTCTTTTAGCTGAACCTCTGTGTTCTTACAAACCTATTAGTTGAAATAATACAAATAAAAATCCTCAGTTTAAAAAAAATGGATCAAATCTTCAACAAGCTAGTACGACGCTTCGCTCAGCAGAGGGAGCCATACTCCATACCTGACTGATCATTTCAGGGTGGCTGCTGCTTTCAAAGTAGGCTACTTACGTAGACAGAAGCAGGAGGGAGGACCTCTACTTCAGCCTGTCGCCTAACCTAGTGCAGCAGTTGTGTAATCAGATTACAGCAGAACTGGAAGATTAGTTGCAACAACACTCGCTGGGCAGATTCTGTTGACGGACGTACCTTATCGTCACCTGATGTGTGTATTTTTAGATATCTGTTTCAGAGTGTGACTGATTAAAAAGTGCTGATCTGCTGCTGCATTCAGGAAAATCCTTTTCACGAACCTTTCTTATATATGTCGGCAAATTGTTTTTTTCTCTCGTCCAGGTGCCCGTGTCTAAATTCCAGGAGCTCCGTTACAACGTGGCTCTGATTCTCAAAGAGATGAACGATCTGGAGAAGAGGAACATTCTCAAGATCCAAGATTGATACACAACGCCGGCCTGTTATTTAATAAAGCTGTCCTCTCTGCTTGTTTTGTCAGATTTAGTAGAGTTTTGTAAATTGCATTGAATCCATTTGTAATCATTTCAAATGTAATATTTATAAGAGATAATCTGCCTGTCATGGTGTTATGATTTGATGGTGATGGTGTTGGCATCCAACATACTTAACCGCTGACAGCGAAATGATAACAACAGTTAGCCCCCTGGCTGCTTTACAGGAGTGCCTAATAGCCATATTGAAGACAAAAAGACAAGGACTCCCAGCCTGTATTTCCTTATCTTGCCTTGTTGTAAACTCTGCATATTAGCATTATTACAGTGGCTGATGGGAGATTTGAGTCAGCTGTAAAGCCTCCATTGTGCCAAAATACAAATGCAGTCAAGTGAGCACTCAGACCCTCTCTTACTGAGTACCTGGTCTCGTGTGCCGTTTGAGACTCTGTCCGCTCACTTCTGAAACATGAGGATGTGCAAATGGGAAAATGAACCAGGTGATTTTTTTTTTCTCCCTCTACTCATGTTTTTATACATGTAATTCAAACCAGTGACAACACAAAAGATGTACTTGAGTTGCAGCACTGTTGTATACAAAGTAATACAGTGATGTTTTTGTATGCCATAGTAATCAATGATGTTTAACTTTTGAAAAAACTCTTTCTTAAAAATCTGTCCATTCCTGTGTTGGCAAAGAATCCTTTGTTCAGATATGTTTGAGGTAACTAGACATATTGCATTTTTTAACCCTTGTGTTGTCTTCCCAAATCAACACTTTAGTTGACGCTTTTTAATCAATGTTTTTAACTTTTTCTTACGTTTTTGTCCCTTTTTTCAACACTATTGATGCTTTTTTTCAATGTTTGTCACCCTTTTTGACGTTTTTAACACTACGTAACACTAACTTATTAACTTTAGTTTTAAATTATTAAATTATACCTAATGTTTGAGTTAGAAAAGCAGAAATTGGGAATTATTGAGACTAAAATTAAAGGAATGGATGTTGATGGATAATCAAAGACTGGAATATGTCAACTTTGCCTCAATACTATTAGGAAACCACTTCAATTTGTTTTTTCAAATAAATATAAAATTGAATAAGACACCCCAAAATTAATGAAAGTAGACATTTGTACTAGCCAAATAGCGTTGTGCAAAATCAATCATGTTTTTGTTGGGGAATTATAAAGAAGGACAACATGAGGGTTAAAGACTTTACATTACATTACATGTCATTTAGCTGATGCTTTTATCCAAAGCAACTTAGAATTAAGTGCTTTCAACCCTGAAGGTGCAAACTCCAGATAACAAGTAGTAAGTGCAAGTACATGGCTTTAAATAAGCAAAACTACAACTACAGGCAATATATCAATGTTATATCGATATCGTGATATGAGACTAGATATTGTCTGAACAGTAAAGTGATGTCATTGCAAAAATGTAGCCTTATTTTCATGGTCATACATGTCTTAGGCGCATACAGTTCAAATCTAATTAAAACCCCTTGTCATATGTAAGCGGGATTTTTCCATGCTTCTTTTTCCAATATGTTTATGCATTCTTTCCTATAGGAATGAAATGCCGAATCCATCACATGGACTTTGAGGATAACTCCTGGTCCCAACTCAATATACAACACCCAGACAGTGTGGGCTAGAAGACTTGTCTAGACTGCATTGTTGGCCTATTTAGATACATAACACAATTCTGAGGTGTGAGGGACATGAGGATCTGTGATTCTTGTGTGTGCGTGTGTCTGACTGGATGTTTTTGTGCTTGCCTGCATAACACTCTGAGGGTCCTCATTTGCATATATATATGTATATTGGTCTATAAGTCAATGTGTCTGCCTGTGGTATGTACAGTATGTCAGTCAACGTTTGTGTCTGTTTGTGGAATTGCGTGCACAGGCTAGACCGGCCGACCTATATTTTGCACCACTACTAATAACATGGACACTGATCGACTGACCAGCCTCTAATCTCCATTCACTTACACATACACGCACGTGCATAAAACCCATTATATTTGAAGAGTCCCGGATACACAACTTCAGGATATGCTAATAATACCATGTAGTCTAGTATGAGAACAATCCTGTAAGCAGAGTCATTAAGTTTTGACCCTTACCTACTTCCAGCGTTATATCTAGTCTATGTGTGACAGGCTGAACACTAGCCACCGTGCCCAAAAGTCCCTATTACAGATTGATGGAAAAATGCTGAAATGCATTGTCAGTTACATGGCAAGATCTGTTTAAAGGCTTCAGCAAAAAAAATTGCAAGATGAAGAATGTGTCATTCGTCCTTTAATAGTTCCATAGTCTTGCATTAACAAACAATGCTGCAAGTGCCATGCCAAATCTTTGCACTAACCCTATAAAAGTTATATATATAGATATTATAGTGATAGTTTTTTAATAGAGCTTACTGAGAATGTTGTAGTATTAATAGTAGTACTAACATTGCAGGTGTTACCTAAGTGCATGAAAGTTTGACCTACAAAGTTCTAGATGTGTTCGGTAAGATGGTACATTTGTTTTGTAATAACACGTTTACGCAACAGTGACAAATGCACGACTGCAGCGACTGGCCGTCACAGTTATCAAACAGTTTGCTCTGTGAAAGTGTCACAGTTTGATAAGGTGATATCTGATCAGGCTATGTTGCCTAATGTCTGACAACCGGGAAAGTGCTCTGACAGCGCTTCCCAGTATTGACAGCGATTTGTATTCTAACTTTTAATTCAAACTGTGTCAGCAGTCAGTTTGAAAGCAGTGGTATTGTGTCCACAGATCCCTCAGGGAGACCATAAGCAGAAGCACTGCCATTCCGACATAGTCGGTCAAGCTCTGGTGTTACATGGCAAATTGTTTTGTAACAGTATTTTTCTTCTTCTGAGTTCATCCAATGAGAACAGCTGTCCGGCGTCACGTGACACAACTTTTACATAACATTTTTTTTCTTCCTGCGCTGCTCCATTGAGAATGTTGTGGGTACTTCCAGCTCATAAATGTGCTTTAGTCAGTTTCCCAGCAGCCACAGACGCAAACATAGGTGAGGGTATAGACTTCGAACCACCTACCAGGTATGGAGACAGAGATGGAGAGCATGCTGCAGCTCGCAGCGGAGGCTTTCCAGTCAAAAAACTTCGACCTAGCTGCTGATATCTACGAGTACCAACTAGCGAGACTTGGAGAACCAGGGAGCCGGCAGGAGCTGATGGTAAAGCGGGCTGACGCACTCGCCTTCGGGGGCAAATTCACCGAGGCTTTCGAGGTGTACAGACAAGCCTCGGAGACAGAAAGACTGAGACCTGGTCACCTGAACAACCTTATAGAGTACCTTTCGGGTAGTATCAGGAGGCAAGACGGGGGTGACAGTCAAAACAGGGGCCCGAGGGGAGGAGAGGAGTCTGGGGCGTCGGTTGCAGCTGGATGCCCGGGCGTTGGGTTCGAAGACTTCTCCTGCCGGATATGTCTTAGCTTTCTGTTTGAGCCTGTGACTCTTCCATGCGGTCACTGCTTCTGTAAAAAGTGTCTGGAGAGGGAGAAGAAGGAGAGGGAGCAGCCGGTGATGTGTAAAGAATGCGAGGTGAGCTCCAGAGTAGCCTACGTCCAGAGTTACAGGGTCAATGTGGTCCTCAGCAACCTACTGGCCAAGTCGTTCCCGACTTCGCACCAGGCCGGTCTGCTGAGGCGGGAGGGCAACGGACTGTACGCGGAGAAGAAGATGGAAGCAGCGCTGGAGAAATATGACCGAGCCATATTGATAGGTAGGACACTGAACAATTTACCGGCATGAGAAAGTTAAAAAGTGGCTTAAAAGACAGTGAAACGTTAGGCTATTGGGCTAAATAGCTTTTTTTGGTACTAACTTCATGTTTTCCATAGGTACTCTTTCGTAGACTATGTATAATAAGGGTTTGCTACATAATAACATGCCAAAATGATGTGTCATACCACCATGAAGAAATTACATAACCGTGCTTCATGTATGGAAGATGATGTGAGAACATGTATTTGAGTTCTGAGTCAGAGTTCTGATTTTATTCCCAGAATTCTGAGATGAGTCTAAAATCAGAATTATGAAATCAAAGAAGAATGTTGAGAAAAAAGTCGGAATTCAGATTTGAACATTCAAGGTATTTCGAGAATAAAGTCAGAATTCTGAAGAAAAAAAAAGTAAGACATCTGAGGAAAAACAATCAGAATTGTGGTGGTTTTTTCTTAAAATTCTGATTTTAAAAACTCTGACTTTAAACACAGAACTCAAATACCTTTTTCACATGTGGTCCTAATGCTCTTCCGTACATATGACTTTGTTTCATAAGTGTGTTATATACCCTGGCTGGCCTCTGTAGAAAGCCTGGCAGTTCAAATATATGTGACATGTTAACAACACGTTTATTTTCACACAACACAAATTTGACAAAAGCGTTGATTTCATGTAATTCTGAGCCATTTGGCCCAGATTTAGCCAGTTTAAATGGGTGAGTGTCATTCATTCCCATGCTGTAATACTGGGGTGCTGCCTACCACCATTTAACATGCTATGGATCCTTTTAGTTCTTTGTCCTTTTATTCCTTTTTTGTGTAGAATTTTACATTTGTGAACAATTGTGTACAATTTAAATATCTGGATTGATTGTAAGTCATAAAACTGCACATATCATTCTTATATAATACACAAAAAAGAAAAGAAATGGAGGATCCTTAGCATGTTTAATAGTGGTAGACAACCCCACAGGCTTATAGTAACAGTTTATACCTAGTGTTCAGCAGCCAATGGGAAAGTATGACTTAACCCTTCACACTGGACAAGTCATGATGTCACACATCCGGCGGTTGTCCTCCTTGTCGTAGTCCATCCAGGACTTTGGTGCGGGCTTCCCACCTCCGGCCCCCGGCTCTGGGCTGGTCTCCTCTAGGTAGAAAACAAGACTCGTGGGGCGTCCAAGAGGGGCATGGACACAGAACAGGTGAGCCACAGCTTGTCGTCTGCCATAGCAGAAAAAGTCTGTTGTAGTAGAAAAATGGTGAGAAGAAAAACGTGTTGTTAACATTTTAACGTTTTAACAACATGTTAACAACACGTAGACAACATGTTTGCGCATTGTTAACATGGTGTCTAAATGTTATTAACATGCTAGATATCACATGTAGTTGAGCTGTTTGGCATCTGAGAGCAACAGACCCATATGTTGGATAATAGGTTATGGAGGCTAGGCAAGTGCATCAGTATGTAACACGCCCCACCCCCCCCTCCCCTCAGCTCCGTCATTGTGTAACGTCAAACAATGATTCAGGCAAATGTAGGTCAAGGATACTATTTCAGGTCCCCACTAGGGACACTGATGCTCACAGCCATACCAGAGGTTATATAGGCAGAGGTGGGAATGGGACGGGTGACCATTGACCTACAGGCAGGGAAATAAACAATAATATGTACAGATTATAACTACATTTTCAGGCAGTTATTAATTAGGATACATAGTCTGGAATAATGTTTACTTCTTATAGGGGTGTATGTCCCATACACACATACATTGTATATTGTTTTTATATTATTGATGCAAAGCTGGATAAAGTAAATTGAACTGAGTTTAGTTGAGTTTGTGTAAATAGTAGTTACCTGGATGTTACTCCAGTTGAGAGAATGTGCGCTAGATCGCCCTTTAATGGGCCTTGCAATTTTTTTTCATTCAGCACCGTGTTTGGGATCGGACACAAGTTTTTGTCACCCTCTGACGTCACGGTTTTCTTCTCCTCATTTTGCTTCTACTACGAATTGATCTACTATGGCTCACGCAAGCTTTGTCTCACCCGTGCCACATCGCATCCATGCATCTCTCGGACACCCCAAGTCCTGTTTCCTCTGCCCGGGTTGCTTTCACCTAGAGGAGACCGACTGCACCGCCTGTCTCTCGTGGCTGCATTTCCTCCTCCTATCCGCAGGATGACATGCATGTCCTCTCCCCGAACAGGAATTCTTTGCTCTGGCACTCACGGACAATTACCTGATGTGGTAATTGATCTCCCTGTCTGGCTGCACAGGATTTTTACAGAGAGGTTACGCTCAGCAATTCTGCTGCCAACCCCTACCGTTCAGACCTCCCCCTCTACTTCCACAAAGGTTGCGCCCTGTAGAGTAAAATAGTCCTCTTTAAGGGAGCCATAGTGACAGTTCCCCACTTCGGAGGCGCAGATGGACTTCTTCAACACAAGGACGGAATTAACGTCCTGAGGGGGTCTGCTCCCAGAGAATTGGGGTCTCTACCTGGTCATAACCACACAAAGATAGATAACCCAGTGTCCTCTTTGGTTTTCTCTGAGGGTAAAAGCAACAAACCCTTGTTGGGGGTGGACACACTAGCCCACCCAAACTGGTCCTCCACCCTACTGGAGGTAGCCTCCTATGCGACCTATGTTTCATTTTGTGTAGGATTTGGTTAGCGCCAGAGATTCAGGGCACCAGCTGGTTCCCAGACCCCAATCCAGGCCAAGGTATCTGTGTCCTGATGGAAGCAGTGTAAAGAAGAGGTAGAGGGGATGACTGGGGTTGTGTGCATTCGTCCATGCTTTGCATCAGTCGGCTTTGCTGTTGAGATGAATATGAGTATGTGCTGCAATATACTACAGTACTAGAGTATACCACAGTTTCCCTGGATGGTCAATTGACAGCTGATAGAAGCATCAGATTGAATTAGTAGCAGTGGAGCTGTGGTTGAGCTGGGGGACTCCCATGGTGATAGGTTAGTATCGGCCTGGGCTGCTTCCAGGATCTTCGAGTTCAACAAGAGGATGCGAGAATGTGATTCAGCATGTTTAGCAAAATCGATTTAATAAATAATGATAGGCAATGAATGACATAATTGTGTTATGTCACCGTTCACTGCGTTTGTTCTGGGCTGTGTGTGTATGTGTGCTATGCAGTTTGATGTAGATTAAGTTTAGGTTAAGTGTTTATGCCTTGCAGTAGATATAGTTAGGGTTAAGGTAAGCATCCAGGGAAGTCAGTACAATGTCCTTAATCACCTGTGTGAGTGTGTGTGTTTGTGTGTGTTTGTGTGTTGGCATACATGGTTTACAAAACCAATTTTCAGGTTTACTCACCAGCATTACAAGACCCATCGGGTTAAGGAACCAGTTTTGATTGCATAAGTCATAATGAATGTATGTGTGATTACATAGTTTCTGAGTGTGTGTGTGTGTGTGTGTGTATTACAAAGCAAAAGTATTGTGCAGCTTTGTGAAACATCTCCATTGTTGTGTTTATGTCAGTGAGTGACTGTAGCCTGCCCTGTATTAGAGTCAGGGAAATGGTTCCCTCTGATTCCCATAGGGCTAGCTGTGACATTTGCATAAGTTTTTATAGTTATGAAACCTGGAATGTGGGTGGCCTTGATAGTGCGGCACGGTTTTGTAATCAGCACCATTTTTTTTTCATAGCATGTTTCATAATCGGATCCATTTTAAACATGGCTTCTTTCACATAACCTTGAAACCTATATAATCAGTATATTCTGCTTTTAAACACACAACAAAATTAAGAAGTAATGGCCATGCATTTTTTCTAAGATTCTGCAGTATATTATAAAAAACATTTGCCTCAGTATGGGGGTCATTCAACTTAGTGTATGTAAAGGGAATAGAGTGCTAAAAACAAAAGAGTAATGATTAGTTGATTGACAGATGACTTGTTTACAACTACTTTGATAATACATTAATTGGTTAAGTAAATGTAACTTATTCTGCAAAAATGCCAAGCAATTCACTGGTTCCAGCTCCTTAAGTGCTGCTTTTTAGTATTTTACTTTACTGTAAATGGAAAATCCACAATATGGAACACAGTATTAAAAAAAAATAGTCATATCATGTAATCATGCACAAACGGGACCATGTCTGAGGAAAGCTAGGGGAGATGTTGAAACAGCCAGAGGGAAGACATTGATGATTTCAACAAGCTTTTCATTTATTTGGCAAAAAAAGGAGAATGCGGATCGCCATCTACAGGAACTTATGTGCCTTTTTAGCACACGAAGATTGAAATATAACAGAATATCAATTGAAATAACTTGCATTTATCAAACTGCCATCTGTAGCGTAGCTCTTACAAAAACGGTATCCTTTAACCCTTGTGTTGTCCTTGGACCAAATTGACCCGTTTCAAAGTGTTTTATATCTGAAATATGGATTTCTTTCAACCAAATTGCACTAAAATAACATGGATGATTCCATACAATATTCTTCAGGTAAAATTAATGATCGCTTTCATTGAATTTTTTGGGTGTTTTACTGATTCTTATAGCGTTTGAATACATTTTTTTTTTACATATACCCATCTGAGATCCACTCAACACCCTCTGATCTTAACTATTAGTCAAAATAATTCATAATGTCTGCGTTTTTTAACTAAAAACTTATGTATAATTTGATATAAATGAGGTTTGTTGACCATGAATTCCAAGAATAAGTGTAAAACCTATTATTAAAACAGCTCAGGTTAAAAAAGAAGAAGAAAAAAGCACCAAAGCTGGATAAAGTGACAAATAAATCAGAAAAAACGACAAAAAGTGTCATTTTCAAGGACAAGTTCATGGTTAACAGGAAGACAACACAAGGGGTAAAAGAAAAAGACAGGAACTCTTAAAGCTCCATCTTTTGAAAAGGTCAGAATACATAAGAAAAAGTAGGATTATTTTGTATTGTATAGTTCTTTAAAAATAAAAAGGAAACTTGTTTTAGGGAGAATAAAACTACTCTAGGCCTACCTAGTACCTAGTAACTTTACCAATCAGGATGCTGCAACTGTTGGCAGAATATGGAAATGGAGGGTAGATCTAAGACAGAAAATAATAATGTATTGAATGAATTTAATGTGAACATGTCTGTCAGGGGCTTGTTAATCTTTACATTGTTAGTTCATATCCTACCCTGGCCTGGGACACAGTCACACGGTTTGATAAAGGACGTAGTCGACTTCAACTTATCATTGCACCTACAATAACAAGTGTGTGTGTGTGTGTGCATGTGTGTGTGTGTGTGTGTGTGTGTGTGCGCGTCAGTTGCGGGGGGAACTGATTAGCCCTGCCCGCTGCAGAGAGCCAAAAGGCTTGAAAACAGCAACACATTTTAAGCGACTTTAGTGAAAAAACGTTAGTGTACATTGATATTAAAATGTATATGGTTTGAAATTGTTTGAAGGGGAAAACACACTGTCTACATTGGACACGGTTTGAACCGAGACAAGCAAACCAAACAGTTTGGATGTTTTTTCATGAATCGCACCACCTCTAGTTGCTAGTAACAACATCTACAATACCTAACGAACCAACTGCCTGTCTTACTAACTGTCCCTTCTCTCCTTCTTAGCACCTATGGACCACATACTGTTCAGTAATCGCTCCCAGATCCACTCCAGTCTGAGACACTACGAAAAAGCTCTGAGAGACGCTGAGATGGCCTGCAGACTCATGCCTCACTGGTCCAAGGTATGGAAGACATGTTGTTTTGCATTATACGAATACAAATTTTAATTTATGTTAGTAAAATGTTCCAAGTTATGGTGATGATGAGGGATATGTCTTCCTCCTGCCTACAGGGTCATGTTCGTAAGGCTCAGGCGCTGGTGTCGCTAGGCAGGACAGAGGAAGCTCTGAGGGAGTACCTGGTCTGTCTGTCCATAGAGCCCGACTGTAGACTGGCCCAGACTGAGGCTCACAAGGTAAATCCAGCAGTAGTATTAAAGTACGCACCCACAGATGAAATATATTTATTCCATCTGCCATCTGTAATACCTTTGTGTTAATTTATGTAAATTATAAGTGCAATAAGTGTAAGAGTGGTAAAATATGAAAGAATGTCTCACAATCATCTACAGTTTTAAGCTATTTGTCATTTCTTTGTTTTGCCCAGTTGCGTGTAGCCGGTTTTAAAGAAAACATGACACACTGCATTAGCATTGGGAAATATTGTACTATCATAAAGTAGGGCTGGTCAATATAGATATCGTCTTAGATTTTGGACATTTGCAATGTCCTAAAATTACACAAGAGTTCACTTGTTTTCAAAGTCATTACATAAAAGTGATGTCATTTTCTGACCTTACCAGACTGGTCTATAGCTGTTAATTGCCTTCAACCACTTGGTCATTATATTCACATTATTGATGATTATTTATCACAAATCTCATTGTCTAAATGTTTTGTGAAAGCACCGATTGCCAACTCTACAATATCCCCGCAATATCCAATTAGAGGTATTTCGTCAAAAATATTGTGATATTTGATTTTTTCCATATCGCCCAGCTCTGTGATACATGTATGCAGAATACTCACATCTTTCAATGTTGTCTTATTTCAGCTCCTCTGTGACCTCCTGGCTCCAGTGACAGATCAGGTCCCTGAACACATCTCCGACTACTCCAACTCACTGTCTTTCAGAGCACACATCAAAAACAGCATTAACCCTCCCTCCCAGGTATGAGATGCTCCACCTCCGCAAGGCGACAATTTCAAAAGTAAAATAAATAAATAAAAGGATGTGGAGACACCATGTCTCATCTTTTCCTTCTCTCAGATCTTTAGTCCCAGTTTGTGGTCGTCGGTGTCCAGTCTTGCCTCCACACCTCCTGCACCTGAGATGCCAGAGGATCAGAGACAGCCCGAAGTCAGGAGGCCAGACCGCTGTTTTCTCCTCAAAAGGAAACGGAGTAGCCTAGATGAGAACACGGAGGAGGGAGGACAGGAGAGAAGAGACGATCACAAGAGAGCGAAGTCTGGTGAGCGTTTCCATTTTGTGCACACACACTTGCACATAGCCAAGCAACACATGTACATGTACACGCTCTCCATTGGCCACATTTGTGTCTTATTTTTTATTGTGATATTCTCTCCATTCAGAGCCAGCAGAGGCACCTGATCCATTGAGTTCTGCGGTTGCTGATGTTTTGGACCCGAAAGATCTGGAATGTTCTCTTTGCATGAGGTGAGATTTACTTTACAGCTCGATTCAGACCTACATCTTTATCAACAGTCACACAATGCAATAAAGCTAGCAGTTGTGTAACGTGTGCTTATACTTAAACAGTTGCACATTTTGTTTTTTTCCCCATCTTGTATATATTTAAATATTTGTTCTTATATTTTATTCTTATATTTTGTTATTATTATTATTATTATTATTCCATGTATATTGTATGTATGTATATTTTGTGTGCTGCTGTAACACTGTAATTTCCCATATTTTTGGGATCAATAAATATCTCTCTATCTATCTATCTATCTATCTATCTATCTATCTATCTATCTAAATGGCCACTGACAGTTATATAGCCTGTGATGAAATATATGATAAGCTGCAGTCTTTGTCTTGGCTAGGAGACATCCTGACATTTTCTACGTATTTCACAATGTTTTTTAAATTTGCAAGCAAAATGATTAATCAGTTAATCTAAAACATAATTGAGAGATTAACTCAAAAAATAATAATAATCATTAGTCATAGCCACATACTTGTATGTCCATCATTTTTGAGGTGTTGTACTTTTGCGTGTTTCCCACCTAGACTTTTCTATGAGCCAGTGACGACGCCGTGCGGTCACACATTCTGTCTTCGGTGTCTGGAGAGATGTCTGGACCACAACCCAAAGTGTCCACTCTGTAAAGAGGAGCTGTCTGAGGTACGTGCCGGAACACTCCCCCATGCTTTATAACGTAAGGAGCCAATCAGTTTGCTCTAACCTGAGTCCAGTACAGATGCAGTAATCCGACTTTTTATTACACCATATTATAGTATCTATTTCCCCCTAAATTTGAAATCTATGTACATCACTGTGGAACTCATTGGGGTGATGTTTATGTACGGGAACATGACACCGGGAATTGGAACAGAGTTGGTGGCTTGCCAAGGAAATGCTGAATTCTGAAATTAAATTGGTGCACAAACTGTTTAATTTGGAGTAGTTATGTCATGGCCAATACCCAATTGCTTAAAAAGGTGGCAAATATGTATCACTGACAGAATAGGATGATGAGCAGGCCACAACATGGATGTTGTTGAAAACTGTGTGACTCAAACTCACTCACTCTTATCTTGTTTGACACTAAAAACCCATTTCCAATATGGTTTCTGTCTGTTTACCTCTCCAGTACCTGGTCCAGAGGCAGCTCTGTAAGACAGTACTAATGGAGAACCTGATATCGAAGTATCTTCCCTCAGAGCTCATCGAAAGACAGAGAATCCACCAGGATGAAATGGCCGAGCTCTCTAAGTACGTTTGTGTCCTCCACTACCTCAACCTCTGGTCTGACCTTTTTGTTATGCTCTATTCGTTCTGGTTTCTCTTCTCTTGTTAAAGCTCCATTTTGTAATGTTTTGAGATCATTCTTAGCAAAGAAAAAAACTTTATTCCTTTACAAATATGTCCTCATTCATGTGTTATCACTTCCACCAACTAATCAAAGTATCATCATACGCGTAGAATCTGCCATTCAGATCAACAGCAATGAAATGGTACCAAAATCGCAAAAACCTAAAACTATTATTACACTGGAAGGAACCCTCACTGATGAAGTCA
This sequence comes from Etheostoma cragini, assembly GCF_013103735.1. Taxonomy (NCBI): domain Eukaryota; kingdom Metazoa; phylum Chordata; class Actinopteri; order Perciformes; family Percidae; genus Etheostoma; species Etheostoma cragini. The sequence continues at coordinate 2,915,858 of NC_048416.1, forward strand.
TGCTTCTTGGAATAATAAGGACACTGTAGGAGTTCAAATGCTACTGGAATGGGAGTGCCTAGAAAGTACTGTTCAGTATATATATATATATATATATATATATATATATATTTAATTTTTTATAAAGGTCCCATATTGTAAAAAGTTAGAATTCCATGTCTTTTCATTATAAAGCTAGTGGGGTGCTTCAAATACTGGGCTCAGGACTTTAGGACTTCCTGTACGGATGTGATGTCACAACTTTACTATATATAGTTAGAGAGTGCCGCTACACTGCCGTTACAGTCATTTCCCAGCTGCAATGACGGTGAAAAAACTCCGGGAGCACACACGTAGAAGACCCAGACATGCTGACCAATCAGAGCAGAGTGGGCTTTTTGAGGAGGCGGGCTTAAAGAGACAGGTGCTAAAATGGAGCGTTTCAGACAGATTGCCCTATTTTAACGATCTGAAACGCCAAATGCATGTAGCTTTGTGGGGGGGATCTCGGGCGCTGTTGCTATTATACCTGCGGGATAAACGAGTCTGGAGCCAGACGCAAATCAAAAATGGGTTGGTCTGAAGTAGCTACATTACTCATAGGTGTGGTTTGGGCGTAACATGCAATAAACCAATCCGAGCACTTGTTCCAGGGCGAGTTGCTATTACAATGGTGGATTTGCTAGGCTGACTGACTTTAGACTAGGTCTTTCCTGGTCTGTGGTGGAATTGTTTTCTGAAACTGCAAAATATAGCACAAGTGAATTGTTTTTGCTCAACCGCCCCCACGAGCCCAAGTTAATTCCCTAATTTACGGATGTGAGTCTGTGGAGGAAAAAGTCAGCTGTGTGTTGGGTGCAAAATAAGAACAACACATCCTGTAAAAAGGTGTACAAAGTCAATTGCGCTGGGTGCTAGATAGGGCCCAGAGAGTTAATGAATGTGTTTTTTTTTAACATTAAAGCATGTAAACATGTTATTGTAGAAACCTGAAATACATGTATGAACCTGGAAATGAGCATGATATGGGACCTTTAAGGTTGTGTCCATTTTATGAATTTTATGAATGAAAGGACTTATCCTATTTCCATGACTCTGCTGTGCACCACATTAACACAGGCCTCTTTTTTTTTTCTTTTCTTTCTTCAGTCTTAACAATAATGTGCCTATATTTGTGTGCACCATGGCCTTCCCCACTGTGCCGTGTCCTCTCCATATCTTCGAGCCCTGCTACAGACTGATGATTCGTCGATGCATGGAGACGGGTACCAAGTGCTTTGGCATGTGTCTGGAAGACAACCTCAAAGGGTCAGTGCTAGGACAGTACAGTACCTATGTGTACTTATGGTAATGTGTTTAATACATAAGCGTCCGAGTGTATATCCAGGTAGTGTAACGTTTTGCCCTCTCCCTAATCCCGTCTCTAGGTTTGCAGACTACGGGTGCCTGTTGGAGATCCGCGATGTGAAGTTCTTTTCCGATGGCCGTTCAGTTGTGGACACCATCGGAAGACGGCGGTTTAAAGTCATTCAACACAGCGAGAGGGACGGCTACAACACAGCTGATATAGAGTACCTGGAGGATGCTAAGGTACGAGAAAGAGATAGCAGAAGGGAGGAGGAGCTGGGAGAGGGTGATGGGTTGATGGAGAAGTGGTGGCTTGATAGAGAATTACCAGATTTTCTAACTCACAGTAGGGCTGCACAATTAATCGCAGTATTAATCGCTAGTGCAATATCCAAATTGCTGGGGAGAGGAGCAATATTTGTTAAAGGCAAAATAGGTATGATACTATTCTGAATTAAGCATTGTGTATCCTACAGATCCTCACAGAAATCACACTATAATCATTTAAATTTGTATTTTATTGTACTTTTTCCAATGAAAAGGAGAATAATGATAGAAAAATAATCAGTCCCTGCAATGTTGTGAATCATATTGCAATATCAGTCAAAAATTAGAAATTGTCCTGTCAATTGCACAGCACTAACTCAAAGGTGTGTGTGTGTGTGTGTGTAGGTGGAGGGTGTGGCAGAGCGTGAGCTGCAGTCTCTGCACGACACGGTGTACGACCAGGCCCTGGTCTGGGTCAACTCCTTGAAAACCGAGCAGAAGGACCGCATCGAAGGACACTTTGGACCCATGCCTCAGAAAGACCCTGAACTTCAGGTAAACACAGGATTCACAACCCCCCCCCCCCCCCTTTTTTACTCATTCATCCTTCTATCAAATCTATCTATCTTATGTTTTTTTTTTTTTTAAATGATGCAAATAGGATTTATGATACAGCCTCACTTTAATTTCCCTTTAAAGTTATTTTAAAAACCTTCTCACTAATATTTTGTTTATTAAAAAAATATTTTAATTTATTTGAGTTATCATTACATTTATTTTGTCCACTTTTTAGTGCAGTTTTTATTAATTTAAAAAAAATATATTATTTTTGTGTGTGCCATTTTAAAATTACCTTTATTTGATTGTTTTCTACATTATACAGTGTATTCATTTTATTGCTCTTAAAACAGAAAAAAGATGCATCCTTGATGTATTATGTAAACTATCTGTGTTCCCAATAAAGAAAGGAATTCAAATAAATGGATAAATTCTCACTGCGTCTCCTACTCCTTTAGGAGTCTCCTAACGGTCCCTCGTGGTGTTGGTGGCTACTCGCCGTGCTCCCGTTAGAAGGCCGAGCCCAGCTGCCGTTCCTGGCCATCACCTCTCTGAAAGAACGCCTCCGCGGCATACGCAAGGTGCTGCTCTTCATGGCCCACAGCCGGCACCGGTGACACGCGCTCCACGTGTTGCACCCTACCTGGGGGAAGAAAAAAAAATCCGCAGCAACTAACCACAGCAGTTGACCTGTGGTTTTTCCGTTTCAACGCACAAAGACCTGATGTTGCTGCACCTTCCTCGTTGTAGCGCCATCCCATTCGGAAAGCAGCACTGGACTCACACACACTACACAGTCTTAGAACAAAACAGCAGCAATACATATGAACACACACAATACGTCTGAACACATACATTTCTTCCATTCATGACATTCCCTTCACACCATACAAAAAACCAACCAAGCTGAGCTGCAGACTGAAGCTATGCTCAGACAAGAAGGATTCTGTCTTTCTTTCTTAAAATCACAAAAGCGACTGCAGTTCGGTTTAAACTAGGGCTGTCAAACGTAAAATGTTTACTTATCTGCGATTGAATCTTTTACCACATAATCAAAACTCAATTCATTTGCTTTGGCTATGTATGCATGCAACTATTGTCCCCGGCGAAGGCAATATGTGACTGGTCACCATGCCAACAGTAGGAGGTCTGCAAGACAAGAGTCTTGTATGATGTTGACGGATTTGTAGTTAGCCGTTTTGCGAACGCTTCAGTTAGTTTTTTTCGATTTGGTCTCATCCTCATCTCTGTGTTTAGCCTGAAGTCCGCTAGCAACAACCTGATTAGCTGCACTAGCTGCATGCTAAGCTAGTAGATGGTAGCTTACGCTCGAAGTGCTTTGGTGATATTTTAGGTCCATTTCACACAAGGTGCAAACTGCTTTTGAGGTTTCCACGGGAGTTTTTTTAAGTAAAAAGCTCCATTTAGAACGGTGTTGTTCGTCTCCATGGCTGCAGCAGGAGGTAAAAAGTGTCTATGGTAGCTTGTAACGGTGCCTCAAAGGGTCAAAATAGTAGCAGCCGAAGATTCTTGAGCGTAGCAATCCTTCGTAGCAAAGATCATTTGGCAACAGCGCCAGTGACGGTGTAAATTAAAGAATCTTTGGTGCACGCGTTTAACGAGATGAACATTATCATAACGCGTTAGGCTCCGTCATTAATCTTATCGTGATTAAAGTGTCAATGCCGACAGCCCTAGTTCAAACAGAATCCCCTTCCTTTCCTTAACAGTGGACGCCACTGGAACACTGCAAATGCCCTAATGCTAAGTACATGTTTTTGTCTAACATCATGTGGACAACAAGAAACTCTTGTGCTGATATGTCTTAATTGGTACGCCTATTATTAAGTATGGGCGTCTGAAGTTAAACCCCTTTACCGTAACTTTTACAACAACCCTTTTTTGGCTGCTAATCTGTCTTCCTTCCTTCCTTCTTTCCTTGCTTCCTTCATTTCTGTCTCTGTCTCTGTCTGACTCGACATTATGCAGCTGAGTAACAATAGACTGAAACTTTTACATTGGTGTGTTTTCAGGCCCCTTGGCCGTCGTGTTTTATCCATCGTTTTTTTTTGTATTTGTTGGATTTTTTTTCTCCATTATTTATTTTGTCATTATTTATGCATGCCGTGACATTGTTTACATTACACAGAAAGAGGCGTCGATCTGACCACTTTCCAATGGATTTAAAAGAAAAAAAAAGAAGTTACAATCTCGAAGAGCTCCATTTTGTTCCTTTTTTAACATCACCTATGGCGATAAGCAGTAATTGCCTGCCGGTGTTTTTTTCACTTTCTTTTGAAGTTTTATCGTTTGCAGTCTTTGTGATTTTTTTCTGGGGAATGTCGACACCAACACACAGGTCATATTACTGTAACTGCAAGAGCTTTCAGCACTGGGCTCAGTCACCATTGTGTTACATCATCCAGCAATGGATAGTGACTTAACAGACATTAATTTAAAAAAATCCTCATAACATTTAACCCTAAAAACAATACCCTGGTAACTGCAGTTTTAAATAAATTTGAACACTTTTAACAACTTGGAGCCTAAAGGGCTGCCGCTGAAAACTATCCAGGGCAATATCTGGCAACGAGTTGACACAGATTCTCCCCAAGACCACATATTTTTAGATCACTGGTGACCCCAAAGCAAAGCAGTTGTTTTTTTTCTCGGCCTGTCGCAATCCGAGCTATGTTGACCAACTTATTTGGCTCCACTCGCCGTCAGCAGGGATACTTGTAATACTTACAGGCTTTGAGAGAGTCTCTAAGTATTCCTACTTATTTTGCACTTTAAGTAAGGGAAAGAAACGGTGCAGACAGGCCTCAGGGTGTGTATTTCTACTATTTCTAGAATCTGAATACATAATTTATTTGTATCACCACGGAAAAAAGTAAAATCTTGGGTCCATAAGTGTAAGTCTATATGCATTGTCTAACAGGCTGACACTACTGGAAAAGATCTGCATTCATATGGGTTTGATTGGAGAAAAGGCCAGTGCCTTCTTACCACAGAATAACATGGTTATTGGTAATAACATTCAATATGTTAAGTAGTACCATGCTAATACAAGGCTCATTTTAATGTTCATCTACCTACTTTATGGAAATTGATCAATTCAAAACACGATTTTGACAGTAATTAATACGTGTAAATGGGAATGAAACAAGATTTTGAAAACTCCCACAAACATATTTCTGAGAAAATGGTGTTTGACAACATATTTGGGCCTTGCTGATATCTGTGACATTTTACATTTTCATATACATGGCAACAAGTGATCTCTAGAAAATGCAGGAGATTGTTTCCTTCAGAACATTTTATTTTATACTCAAGTGTTTGATTTGACATGTGTCTATGCTCAATCAGGTTTTTTCTTTGTATTATGTAAATCTCTTCACTTACTGGTGTGTTTGTCTCTCTTTATTTCATGTGTGACAGTACAGGGATTTCCATTTCAGACCATCCACATTTATTATTTTCTATTGAAAGCGTCCAAGACATGTAAAGCTATAAAATAGAGAAAGTACAACACCACAATATTTCAATATTTTCCACATTGATATTGTATTGTCAGATGGTTTCAATCTGAAAAAGCAATATTGTATTTAAATGTATTGTGTAATGAACCAAGTGTAAAATTCCATTGGAAGATGGTTGTCTCAAACTGGGCAGGACAGGAAAAAAAAAACATTGATACAGATAAAATCACACCTCCAGCATAAAAGCATATTTCAGATTTCTGATAGATGTGAAGAAATAGAATGAAAGTGAAATCAAATATGCTATTCCTATCTTTTTTTCTCTTTCTTACATGTTGTGAACATGAGTAAATGTTCCAAGAAAAACAGTAAAACTCCCTTTCTGATCAAGTTAATCATTAATAGTATAGCCTCATGATGTTTTGTCCGTAGATAACGTCACATTCAGTGTTTTTCCCCATCACAAATGTCAACATATGACATCAAAATGAGGTTTGGCTTAAAATTGATATCTGTGAATTATTGTTAATCTGTGACAGCAGTAATAGTGCCTTAAATTGGACTTCTTCCATTTCCACTTTGTGCAAACTGCAATGGCAACTACTGCATGCTAATGTTTGAACCTGGTTTATGGCGGAGGTGACAACAATTAATGCTAATCTGTTATGTAATCTGGTTCCTAGACAAATTTACATATCCTGCCTGCCTAATTAACTCTTTGACATTTCGGGAAAAAGCTCATTAGAGTTAGAAGCTCAATACCCCTTTCATGCCTTCAGGTTAAATGACTAAATCAAGTATTAGCTAGCCTTAGCAGCTGGCTAGCTTAGTTTAGTACATAACCTCCCTTAAAACCATAACTTATCATGTTTTGTTTTATATACACAGAACATGTTAATGAGGGAGTTTTTGAGCCATGGGTTCTGTAAGGCATTGTGGGATTGATTTAATTTATTCCACACTGGCAAGCAACCAACCCACTTAGCCTTATCCCCTGTAATCCGTTGACTCATATTATGAACAGCAATTAAAGCATTTCTATTGCTATGCTTTTTTTGTGCTTTTTAAATAAATGGTACAAAGGTGAATATTATAAGGTGTTAGGTTTGCTTTGACCGCGTTGGCATTTGTCTCGATGTCAACTATTAAAGCCTGGTGGTATCATTTTAACATTTTGTAGCAATTCAATCTCTTGAGGACTTTGACAAACTGGCACTTACAACCTTTTTATTTTAGTGTTGGGTTAACCGAGCATCCCAGACACACACAAACACACTCCCTGTAAAGGATGCCGACGTCTCTGGTTTGTTCAGTAACCACAACAAAATGTCAACAACGCCGATGTTGATGAATCCATTTTGATCTTTTGTTCTCCAGCTATGCAAAAAAAGCAGGCTGGTGGAATACCAAGAAGTGATACCTTCGTCTTTCAAAATTCAACCATCTATCATTCGAGGAAGTGTTACTAACTCCATCAATCCATCCAGCCATCTATCTTTGTCCGATTATCCGGAACGGGGTCACGGTGTGAGGCAGAAAAGAAAAACTATGCTTCCTAATTTTGGTGTTTTCCTCTCATTGTTGTGTACTCTACGGTATCTCCAAAGTGTAATTTGAGGGTCTCAACAATTAATGTACATATATCATCCTGAGGGGTGTCGGACTAGGGGGAAAAAGGGGGCCGAGTACCCAGGGCCCTCATGTGAGGACGGCCCAAAAAGATGTTGCATGAATCGCTGTGGATGTGGGGAGGGGCCCCATGGAAAAGGCCCCTGATCATCCTAGTCCCACCACTGCCAAACGCATTATTTTGGATTCGTTCCAATGTTAAAATGCACCATATTTGTCAAAACGTACTTAAAAACTTAACTTAAAACTTAAACGTGTGTCCTTTTGTGTCATTTGCTCTGCAAAGTTGTCGATGCAGAGCTTAATGTGAATTGTATTTGATACTGATCTCAAATACTAATACTAATAAGTATTTGAAGGAATACTTGATTTATCTCAACTGGCAAAATGAATTGGAAAAAAAGTGCGAGCTGAATAAATTCTGATATAACATTCTCTAAAAATACTTCATCTCATGAGCGCTCCTCATATTTTCAGTATCAGTCACTACATTGCCTGCTTCTTTTAAAGGATGTTAACCTGCAGAACTCCATGGCCTCTAAATGTGTCTTGGTGAATTGGCGCAAGATGAATGTATGTGCATAAATGTCTTGAAGCTACAGCTTGAGATTAAATCAAAAGGTTTGGGATGTGAACGTACCGGACTGGACTCGATGTCTGGGCCGGCTGACTTTCTTACAAAAGTAACAGATCAGGTTACTAGTTATATCACTTTTTGTTTAATAATTCATCACTGGAATTCTTTCCAAATTCAGTCCTTGAGAGTGGGCGATGGTCTGTGTTTTCGTTTGTTGATAAAACTCCATTTTGGAAATTTTCATTAAAGTAAAATGTTTTTTAAAGCTGTTCTTAAAAACTCAACTGTAGTTTTGTAAGGCTTAAACAACAATATAGAATCACTTTGTAGCCTACTGAACTACTCGTATTAAATAAAAACTCTCTCGTTTTTGTAAGACAAATGTGAAGCTACAGCCATCAGATGGTTAGCCTATTTTAGCTTAGCATAAAATATGGAGAAATATGAAACTACTAGCCGGGGACTGTCCAAAAAGATAACAAAATCCACCTACTAGCACCTTTGTTCACTATGTAACACGATACGTCTTGTTTTAGCCGTAGCTAAAATGGGTTGTTATGCTAAGCTAAGCTAAGCTAAGCTAACCCTTCATTTTAACATGCAGTCACAAGAGTTGTATCAGTCGTCTCAATTAACTCTTGTCAAGAAATGCTTACTTCCCCAAAAATGTAATATTTCTTTAAACCTGTAATAGTATTTTCCTGCATCTGAAAATTCATTTTTGGGTCAATTTTACTAGCTCACAGATGTTATTTACACTTTTATCTTTGTAATCTGCTATAATTTAAAGTTCTATGGGTCTGAACAGGGTTTAACTGGACAGCATGTACTGCTGTAATAGGTATGTAACAATACATAACTGCCCATTTAAAATCTTTTTTTTTTTACATAATCACGCTTTCTTTGACATTTATTGCTGAAATTGCTAAGGTCTAAAGGTGTATGACCGGCAATCATTGACATTGTTTGGATAAATAAGTGATTATTGGTCGGACTATATATATTTTTTATTATTTGTTCAATTGGTAGTTGTTGGCACTTGACTCTTAACACGTTTATAGAAACAAAAATGGGGGAGGGGGAAGTTTTTTTGATAATAAAGAGGCGTAGTGTACTTCACACACTGGGTATTTGTGTTCTTACATTATCTGGGTCATATAATATGAGATATGATGTATAACCAAAAGATAGATCCTGGAATTCATTCAAAACTTGAATTTGTTTTAAAATGTGATCCATTGAATTTGACTGATAGAGAAAATTATAGTATTAATCTGAATTATTTCTAAGACAATGATATTGTACAGCAACATTTGGAATTGTTACAGCTGTGTAAGCTGCTGCCGACACTGGACGGTGGGATTAAAGAGATAACAAAACGGAGTTGCAGACGGAGTGGGGGAGAGCAGGACTGAAGGAGGGTACCACTTCAAGTTGAGCCAGGTTAGATACTGGTACTGTGCCCAGAGTTGTTGCATTTCACAAGTAAGTCCTGTTATATAGCAGTTACGCAAGGAATCACATTACGTCCTTCGGTGTGGAATTCAACAACGTTTAGTAGGCCCTATCTGGTCATAGGGCAGTAGAAGGGGGGCTGGGTAAAACACTGCAGGTCAGGGCCGGGGGTCACAAGCGGTGGATGTGGTCAATCTGCACTGCTGCTCATAAAAATATGAAAAATGTGGGTCTTAAAAACATTTCTGTGAAGTAGAGGGTCTCTGGAGCAGAGTGTGTGTGTGTGTGTGTGTGTGTGTGTGTGTGTGTGTGCGTGCGAGAGACAGTGTGGTGGGATAAATAAGGCAGAATCAACAAGAGCAAGAAGCCAAGAAAAGACTGTTGGAGAGAACAAAACTGCCACTTAGAAAACAAGTCTGGGAGAGAGAATGTGTGAGAGAGAGAGAGAGAGAGAGAGAGAGAGAGAGAGAGAGAGAGAGAGAGAGAGAGAGAGAGAGAGAGAGAGAGAGAGGGAGAGAGAGACGGTCATTTTGGGACAGTGGCAGCTTGTTTTCACACGCACGTCTCCAATATGTTTGAGCTGCAAAGTCACGGAAAAAGTTAGATCTACAGAGAGAGGGAGAGCTGGACCGACACAAAGTCTGGTTATGAAAGCATTTTAAATATAGGTCACTCCGAGTTCGACACTTATTACTGAAAGTAGTATTAAAGAAGGAGAGAAGGAGGGAAAAAGCAGCGGCTCCTTATCTTCCTGGCTCACTCTTTAATTGTTGCTCTTCAGTATAATTACACTGCAGATTAGCAAGTTTAGCTCGCTGCAGTCCCATAAGGACTCTGAGAGATTTGAAGGCCTACTTATGCCAATCCCGGCGCCTCTAAATATAGAGCCGCAGAAGCTTTAATGAGACCTGTGTATTGCATACAGTAAACATCTTTCATCAAAAACCTCTGCTTGGTGTCTTGGATGTATCCTGTTCATGCAAATCAGCACTCAGTCTACGAGGAATCCAGAGAAATTGGTTTCGTGCTCAAATTTAATCTATGGGAGACTTAAAATGCCTAAATTAGCGTGCAATAAATAACAGAAATACAGTGAAATGCAATACACACTGTCATACTGTATGTATTTATATGTATGCATGCATTAAATGTTAACTGGCAGTAGTTTTCATAAGGAGGCACAGTCTTCTGCGTCTTCTTTTTCGAAATAGAAACGCATTGTCCAGGCCAAAATGAAGAAGAAAAAGCTGAAATATGTGCCAGGTTATGACAATTGATGGCTAATTGCAAATTTGGTCAGACTGGCAGAGTCCAGGTGCTCCACAGTCTGACTGGGATCTGGCTGGAGTTCTAATCAGGTGACTTGAGGGCAAAAGTATTTAATAACTAAACACACAGATCCATTATAAGATTGACTGGAACCTGGAAGAGGCGGATCGAGGGACAGCAGCTCCATGGAGCTCCGTCAGGGGCAGCGGCATTTGGTGGTCCAGTAACCCAGAAACGATGACTTTGCGCTGGGTAAAGCGCGCCGCGGGCTGCCGCTATCTCGTCAGTCTGTGGAGCTCCTGACACAGTCACACCAAATTTGCATTTAGCTATTCATTTTCGTAAAACGGCCCACATTTGAGCTCTACATAGTTGATTTCTTGATCAGATAATTCCTAATAATGACTACTAATTTAAAAAACTTGGTTTTAAAAAACCAAAGTATGCTTTGTGAGTGTGTTTAAAATGTGTCCAGCTGTGGCTCTACTGCTAGCATTGATCTATAATAAGAAACGGATACAGCGTTCAAGTCTCAGAGTCGCTCAGTGGGGCACAGAGCCCTCATGGAGCCAAAACCACATACTGTGTGAAATTAGCTGGATGATTGGCACTGCTTCTGGACTATGCGACCCATAAAGCAGGTACCCTAGAGACTCGGCTGGCCCAGCTGGGTACTTCCGAATGGATCGAATTCTTATCAAAATCAGTCATTTCGCTGGAGTTGGGACGCTTAAAAAAAGTGCATTCACCAACACACACACACACACACACACACACACATTCATTTAGAGAAATCTCTTTCAACATGCAAGTCATAGGAAATTGTTTCTTTTGTGCCACAGGGCGTCTTGGTTTATAGCCCTAGCTGCCAGAACGATTTTGTGTCATTTCAACTTTTTAGCTTTTTGTCCACTTCAAACTGCAAACTGCTTTCTGCAAGTTCCCCACTGTTGGACAAGCAAAGCGTTTCTTATCTTGACTTAATTGTTACTTTTAGCTACTTTGCCGGATGTGTTGTTTGTCTCAGGTTCTTGACCCTTGTGTTTTCTTGCCTTTTTTCCCCTTATCTCAACATTTTTGTTGCTTTTTACAAAGTTTTTTAGGAAGTTTTTATAGTTTTGATTTTTCTTTTAATCGATTTTGCCGCCTTTTCCAACATTTTTCACCCGTATCTCAACTTCCTTTATTTTGAATATAAAAAAATTGAAAACGGGTCCAATTTGACCCGAAGACAACATGAGGGTTAAGAGTAACCAGGATTAAACATAAGTCTCCTAAACAGCCAAACTTCCTTATTTGTTTCACTTTTTATCAGGGGACAAAGTTAAGGACCCCTCAGTTGAAAAAGAGATGGACCCCATATGATATATTGTGTAAAAAATGATGTTGCACATTAAACTTATCCTCCAATAAAGTGTAAGGAGGCCAAGAGCCTTGACACAAAAGTTTTGGTGGTGTACACAAACTCTAGTCACTGAAAAGAAATGAGAGGAGAAATCAGACCAATCACAACAGCTGATCAGTCTGATGTCACCTTGTCTGAGCTCATTAATATTCATGAGCTGGGTAAAGGATGCTGATGGCCAGGCTCTCATTGGCTAGCTGTTTCTCCGATCTTAACTATTAGTCAAAATAATTCATAATTTAGTCTGCTTTATTAACTTAAATATTAGGTATAATTCTATATTAATGAGGGTTATTGACCATGGATTCCAAGGAGTAGTGTAAAACTAATGATAGTAAGGTGGTGGTAGTGAATTAAAAAAAAAGAATGCGTTGAAAATGTCAAATGTCGAAAAAGAGGGTAAAAAAAATGAAGAGTTAATCTTTTTGAACCGGGAGGACAACACAAAGGTTGAGTTTCATATGTGTCCCTGCTCTGGGAAGAAATATATAAATAAATATATAAATCTCATACAATATCTGACACAAATGATAGCAGACATGGTAGGGGTTAAGCATTGAATTGAATCTTGAGAACTGTAATTACTTTTAACATTAAGATGATTTGTTCACAGCAGGGTGAGTAGCTGTTTTGTTTATGAAAGTCTTTCTTCAAGACTCCCCCCCCCCCCCCCCCCCCCCCCCCCCCCCCCCCCCCCCCCCCCCCCCCCCCCCCCCAAAACCACACACACACACTGTCTCCTTACCTCTGGGAATTTTGCCAAGTTGGTTGTTATATAACCTGTAAATGAGAAGGTCAGCACCCAGCAGTTATCGCTATGGATACTTGGCAAGGACACACACATATTGTACATCTTGTTGGTCCAGCTTGGGGCAGCATGTAGGAATGCTTGTGTGTGTCTGTGTGTGTGTGTGTGTTTGTGTGTGTGTGTGTGTCACAGGGTATGTATCAGAAGTAGGGCAGCAGCGGCCCGTGTTACCTAACTCACCCAGAAAAGACATCTGGGAAGTTTAAACAGCCCTCTGATTGCAGCTTCCTGTACACACACGCACGCACGCACGCTTGGCTCATGTTGCAGGATACACACACACACGCACACACACACACACACACACGGTTCAGAATCTGGCCACACATGAGGAGAAAGTCACCTTCACACAACACAGATCTGCAGAGATGTACATGCCACAGTACAGCAGGTCTTCAAAACTCCATTTGGCAAAGTACTTTGCAAGTTTTGCAAGTTTTCAATAAGTCAGTATAATTTATCAAAAATCTGTTCAGTAATACAATGAGTCTCAGAATGTTTTATGTTGATTATAGTTATTCTTAATTATTTGTCTATAGCAAGGGGTCCGCATCTCTCCAGTAGCTCCATGTGGCTATGACATTGTTGTAAGTTCAACATTTCAGTCAAGTAAAATGTGCTTCATGGCAGGAGTACTTCTCTTGTCTTGCTGACCTCTGGTCTAAAGTAGTATATATCCATTTCTTTAGCTTAAATTTAATTTGAAGTATCTTTTTTATAGACCTTAGTGGTCCCCTAATAGTGTATCTGAAGTCTCTTTTATATGATAATAACAATTATTCATTTTTATTTACTGTAACAGCGCCTTTCTAAACACTAAAGGTCGCTTTACAGACAATAAAAGACAGATACAAGGAACAAAAAAGTATAAACAGATATGAAAAAATTACAGAAAGAGTTTATTGACAAAAAAGGAAGCTGGAACAGGTGGTTTTGAGTCTGGTTTTGAACAGGGGGAGAGAGTCGATACTGCGGGGGTCAGGTGGGAGTGAGTTCCAGATATGGGGAGCAGAGCGGCTGTAGGCTCCGTTCCCCATGGAGACAAGTCGAGCTGGGGTACAGTGAGGTGGATAGAGGAGGAGGATCGGATGGAGGGGGAGAGGACGGCTATGTGAATGAGTTCAGATGCTGAAGGACAGGGGTTATATGATGAAAAGAGGGGGTTCTGGTGATGACGCAAGCTGCTGCGTTCTGAAGAAGTTTAAGTTTATGGAGGGATTTTTGAGGGAGGCCAAAAAGAAGGGAGTTACAGTAATCAAGGCGGGAGGTGATGAGGCTGTGGATAAGGATGGAGGCAGTGTGAGTGGTAAGGGAGGGAAGGAGGAGGTAAATGTTGCGTAGGTGGAAGTATGCAGACCGGCAGATATTATTTATGTGTGATTGAAAGGATAGGGAAGAGTCGAGGATTACGCCCAGACTCTTGACCTGAGGGGAAGGGGAGACCAAGGAGTTGTCAATTGGAAGAGTGAAACTATTTATTTTGGATAGGATGGATTTAGTGGCTACGAGGAGGAGTTTGGTTTTATCACTGTTTAGTTTAAGGAAGTTTGAGGTGAACCAGTCTTTAATTTCAAGCAAGCAGTTAGTATGGGACATACTGAATTTGCGGAAAATATTGCCAAGGGGAAGTAGGTAGGTGATGAAAAGGAGGGGGCCAAGAATTGAACCTTGAGGAACGCCAGTAATAACAGGGGAAGGGTGGGATGTGAAAGATTTGAGTTGAATAAACTGAGTGTGGTCGGAAAGATTTGAGCGGAACCAGTCAAGAGGGGTGTGAGAGATGCTGAGAGAAGATAGTCTATTGAGGAGAATGGAGTGAGAAATGGTATCAAAGGCCGCACTGAGATTGAGGAGGATGAGGATAGAGATTAGTCTGGAATCAGCAGCTACAAGGAGATCATTGGGGATTGTTATTAGGGCAGTTTCAGTACTATGGGAGGGGCAAAAACCAGACTGGAAAGGTTCGTAAAGACTGTTAAGGGTAAGAAAGGCATAGCATTATAACTCATTTTGTTATGAATAAATAAAAGTTTTGAATGTTTATTGGAAAATAATGTTTTATGAAGGTTGCAGCTTGTGTTGATTAGAGGCCAGCCCTGTCAAGAGAAACACATGTACTCTGTTTGCTAGTTTGGTTACCTCCACATGTGCAGTATGGTAGCCTTTGGTTACCTCCACATGTGCAGTATGGTAGCCTTTGGTTACCTACACATGTGCAGTATGGTAAAGTATTTGCCTGATAATTTGCATGCAGGTTAACATTTGCCGTTTGTACAACAGTAAGTTTGTGTTCAAGTACCTCACCTCCATTGTGTTTCCTCTCCAGAGTGTTCAGGCTAAAAGAGTCCCCAGCCCATCAAGCCCCATTTTAAAGGTTCCGGGAGATACCGTGTTTCATGTACCAAAGGGGTGTTGGAGTACTTCAATTGACTCAACTGGCTAAACTAGTTATGTTTAATTGAATTAGGTAACACAATGCAGGTAAATTGAGATAACCATAGAGAAGTCAAGGCATATTTGATGTGGCAAATTCTTTGGGCTGGCAAAGCAGAGAAAGGAGAGTTAACCTTTCCCCTTATGACAACATATAGGGAAGATTCCAGATCGGCCCATTTGAGCTTTCATTTTCTCAAAAGGTAGAGCAGGATACCCAGGGCTCGGTTTACACCTATCACCATTTCTAGCCACTGGGGGACCGTAGGTATGCTTGGGGAACGCATATTAATGTTAAAAAACTCAAAAGTGACGTTTTCATGCCCTCTGACCTTTAAAATGTCTTATGACAATTCCAGGGATGCAATTCTGATTCGGAAATAATGAATCCTTTACAGTAGTAAAGTAGTAGTGGAATTAAATATATCAATAGTAAACAAGTACTGGAATCAGCTGATAAAATGTTCATGGACTTTATAGTGCATTAAAGGCATTTCAGCTTTCAAACCAAAATAGATGGACTTGTCTGGGGTGATCAAGAAAAATACACGTACTTTATAATTCAACAGCAAAAACTGTGTGTGGGCAAACAGAAATACAACAGCAACAAACAAAAAAACGTTAATTTGTTCTTTACTGCACATTTTATGTACAAGACAAATTCTCAAAAGGCAATAAAAAATTAAGCAAAATGCATAATCCATACCGAAACTTTGAGATAGATTTAAATGATACAAAGTCAACTTTCAGCTGTGAAACTTGCTTTCCTCTAATGATGCTTGGCATCCTGCAGCAAACTCAATCTCCGGGTGATTTATAAGCAGTGTATTGATTTCTGTTTACATAATTAGTTATAAGGGGAAAATTGTTCACAACCACGCTGCAGACATAACGATGCACTGAGAAATATTAAAAACACACAAAAGTCAATGTGATGATGGGTGGCTTTGATTCTTGAAAAGTTTTGGAGATGATACGATTCCTGTCTAAGGACACGGTGTAGTTATGTATTTAAAAAAAAAAAAAAAGAAAAAATTAAAAAATATTATTTTTCACTAACAGCCTGGAACATAATAGACACACCCAGCACGCGCTCACACAACAAACAGCTTGGTGTCAGTGGATCGTGTTACAAGAAATATATTTATGGAGAGCCTGATCCACAGAGAGCAGATTGAGGAAACATGAGTCAGCGATTTTTACTAAAACTCATGACCGGCAGCAGTTAGATCAGCAAATTCCACTTAACTTGGATGTTAGCCCATTTTACTCTCTGGTCACAACATTTTCCACATTCCTCAAAATGTGAGCATGGTATCACTGGCTTAAACACACACACACACACACACACACACACACACACACACACACACACACACACACACACACACACACACACACACACACACACACACACACACACACACACACACACACACACACAATTGTGTCTCTGTCACTTTTAACCAACTTTCTGTGGACAAAATCTTTTCTTTTTAAAATATTCTGTCTTCCCTGAAATATTTACTGATATCGGTGGAACCATCTGATACTTTAGATAAAGATTTATACTTTCTGCTGCTAGACTGCACATATTTCGTCTCATTATGGCACATTTTAATATACTGAAAAAATAGGAATCCACGTCTACCTAAGACGCATTACCGTTTGGTGGTCTTACCCTGTCTCTTAGAAACATGACTGGACAACATAATGACGTTAAGAAAGGAGTTAAACTGAGGCAGTCTTCAGCTGTGATTGGATGGCTTGTACCAATGAGAAGACTTAAGCCAGGATACAAAACCAGGAAGTGAGAAAACAACAACTCTTTGTGTGCAAATGCATTCGGGTCCATCCAGACTCTCTGCCCACTTCCACCCCATTAACAAGATCTTATTGAGCCCTGTGCCCGTCACTGGACGATCTGGGGCATCTCGCTCCAGGCTTTGGCCTTCTTCTTGGCCAGGGCCATCCAGGGGGGCTCATCCTGGGGCGAAGCTGGGGGAAGTGGGCCTCGCTGCGAGGCCAGGGTCTGGCTGGCAAGGCCCGGAGCTCTTGAACTAGACTTTTCCGGTGCGGTTCTCGATGAAAACGGAGGGGAGGTAAGTGTCACGCTCTGGGGCGGGGGCGTCTTGGACAAGGTGGCAGTTTTAGAAGGAGGTGGCGGGCTTGTGCAAGAGGGAGATTTTTGGGGAACAGGAATGGGAGCAGGGGGGGACAGGGATCTCTGGGGTGAGTTAGGTTGGGCGGGGGGAAGCTGGGGTTTGGGGGGGACAGGGCAGGGGAGCGACTGGGATTTAGGAGGTTGAGGTGGCACCGGAGTTGGAGGACAGGGAGCTCTCCTGCCCTCCTTTTCTACGGACGCTGAAGGCTTTCTGATCTCCAACGGACTCACTGAAAGGAAAGAAAACGGAAACACACACATTAAGCTACACACAATGTGACATCATCTTAGCAAGGAAGCTGTTGTATCAAAACCTGCTCTGCAATACTTACATATAATACCTTAAAAGACACTGTAATTCTGTGCAATTTCATTACAGTGCAATATTTATTTATTATTTAATACTTAACCAATTCATTTCATTACTGTGCAATATTTAATACTCAGGACTTAACTAGATTTCTGCTTTAATGTTTATACAAACCCTTTATCTTTCTTATTATTTTTTTATATGTATATGCTTGCTCTCAGGAACTGTGCACCAGTTTCTTCTTCTTCTCCACTACTTAGATTTTATACATTTTATATTTTAACATTTCGTGTTGACACTGTAAAGGGGTTGCTTCAATCTTGTTTCACAGCTACTGCACTTGTGTATGATGACAATAAAGGCATTCTAGTCTAAAAGTGAAACATTTGGTTTTCAGAAAATATCTCATTAATAGGCACAAATGTGATAAACTTGCAGGAAACTGCATACCACTATGGCACTAGTTGCATAATGGGTTTGAGCAAAAGAAGCATCAAAGAAGAATAATCACATTAATTACACACCATTGAAAAGCACAGTCATAATATATGAAAATATGTGTTTTTCATCAATTTTTCTACTCTATGACCACCTTCCTCAGAAATTAAGGAAAATATCCTTGTTATATTTCTGTGAAATTGTTATCTTGAAAAGTCATGTGTTTATTATTCAGTTGCCACATGTGATCATTGCAACCATGAAGGGCCTCAGAGACCAGAGGACCGATGTTAAAATGTTAAAACAGAGTTCTGTCGGGTTGGCTGCAGTAGCACAGTTTATCCAGACGAGGTCAGAACTGCATCGGTCAAAAGTGTTGTCTCCAAACAAAAAATGCAACAAAAAGGAAAGTTTTTAGTGAGCTTAAACCACACCTCATTATACAGGGATTCAGTGTGTGTGTGTGTGTGTGTGTTCTGACCTTTCCCGGTGAACTCGGCTGTTTTGTTGCTGGGCTCCCTGCTTGCAGCTGAGCTGACAGACATTGGCAGTGACCTCTTCCTCTCTGGTTCCTCCTGACGACAGAGAGCAGTACAGTCAGTCATATACAAACACATATATACACACAAACACACACATACACACACACACACACACACACACACACACACACATACATATATACACATAATGTGGCTGGAAATGTGTGTGTGGAGTAAATGTGAACACATGGAAGCCAACACAGAGTATACAACCATCCACCATCCATATCCCCCTCTAATACACTTAAGTTTTTCCACTGTATGGTAGCCTACCTCCTCGACTTGACTTTTTGGATTTTCCTTTATTAGAACCACGTACTATGGTTTACCAAGCGTTTTTTTTTTTGGTTTTTGCTGCCTCCAGCTTCTTTTTTTTAATTTAAAGTTTTTTTCGTTTTTGGGCTTTTCCACCCTTAATTTTTGATAGGAGAGCTAGGTGAGAAAGGGGAGAAAGATGGCGAAGACATGCAGGAAATCGTCATCCGTCGGATTTGAACCCTGGACCTCTGCGTCGAGGCATAAACTTCGAAGGTACTGTCCATGTGCACCTGGTCTACCCACTGTTCCACCTGGCCACCTTCCGGCTTCTTATGAAACTAAATTGTCCTTTGGCAACAAAGAACAGACATACAGACGTTCTGTGTGTGTTTGCGTGTGTGTGAGTGCGTGTGTGTGACGAACAGCCACGCTCGCCTCAAGCATGAGGCGGCACTAATCCGCAATTAAAGCCGAGCTGAGTCGATCAGGTACCGATAATGGAAAAACGTCAATAGTATTGCAATATTTACCATGGCAATACTGTACTGATACACAGATGCCATACACAGTATCCACCTTTAATTGTATAAATTGCGAATGGGAATGTAACTTTTTGTCAGGTTTTCAAGACAGTTTTCATCAGTTTGTTGTTGAATCCCATTTTACAGCAATACAATTGAATAGACGGAAGATGTTGACAAAGATTTTCTTTTGGAAGCAAGTAAATTGAACCCTACAATATTGTTGTACTGTATTGTTGTATTGTTGTTGAACTGTGACAAAGTCTAGGACACGCATGCTATTGTGGTTTGTTTTTACTTTATGCTAATCAGGACAATCTCAGACACTTCATTCCATATGTCACTTCGCAGTTTTGCTGGTAATGAAAGACATACATGACCAAACACCCACACACACACTTTTACCTTCCTGGTAGTTATTTCATCTAGTGAGTTTTCTTTATAGATCTTCTGTTTCTGTTTGGCCACAGAGATCCAGCTGGGAGAATCAGATCCAGTAGAAAAGCCACGACCTGCAGCTGGGTCTGAATCAAAAACACACCAGATACTTGGTGAGCTATTTACCATTAACTTACTAGTCAGATTTGGCCCAAGTCATGGGAAAATATGCATAGGAAAGCTGTAAGCATTGTGCGGTTGTTATGTAAAAATGGTGTGTGTTTGCATGTGGACACAAACCTGAAATGCGTTTGTTTTTTCCTACACTGTCTCCGTGTACATCCGGTTTCTTAGGGACGGCGGGCTTGTTGCTGACGGGTTGAATTATGGAGGGCTTTACACTGATTGGCTGCGGGGAGTCCACTCTACAACTGGTTGGCTGAGCTGAAGGCTCGACGGGAGGCTGTATAAGGGAAAATAAGATCATAATTACAAAATTCAATGCAAAAACTTATTTTACACCTGCATTCATTTATTTGTTTGGCCTCTTGGGGGCAGCAGAAACAAGCTACCAACACAGAACCAACATTATCACCTTATAGCTTATAGTTTATAGTTTATTTAAGAATCCCCAGTACAGGAGCGCCTCTAGTCTTCCTGGGGTCCTGAGTAGTTGACATGGTGAACATGTTAGCAAACAGCTGCCTTTTCATTTACACATCCATTGGATAGGGAGCAACATTAGTGTTTATTAAGTACAATATAAGTTGTTAGTAAGTAAGTAAGCTTGGTTTTTGCTCTGTTGTCGCTGAAAAAGAACTGCTGGATCTAAAGCTAAAACCATGAAGGAACACTAAGAGCACCGCTTTCTCATGTTATCTATGGTTAAAGGAACAGTTTGTATATTTTGAACAGGGGTCGTTAAAAGGTACTTGTCCATAGTCAGTAAATTGTCTATATCCATGAAGTTTCATTTATGGGATAGTTTCGGTACTGCTGGAGGATCGTGCCAAATATCCATCCATTCTGCTTTCTTTGTGTTGGCATTCTAAACTCTCATCACACACTCAAAAGCCATTTTAATTCCAGAGCTCACCTCCCTAAATGCACATGGGACAAGCTCCCTCCCAAGGTTGTTTTTCAGAGGCAGTGTTGGTCTGACTGACGATTGGGACTAGCCAGACCCTCCTCTGCAGCGTGTGGACGATGGTCTGGCAATGCCAGACTATTATTTTTATTACCAAGTACAGTGACTTGGAGTACCTTTTAAAGCACTATACAAATGAAGTGTACTATTATTAGTAGCAGTAGATGACATAAGTAAAGCAATGCACGGGACAGCAGCTAAACTTATTTTAGTCACCTAAAATACCGCTGCCTCGATTGGTTACTGTGTGTTATAGTATGACTTTGGTGGTAGTTAGGGAGCTAGTTCAGATTCACCTAAACTCACACAATACAACAAACTAACTAACCGATCAAGGCAGCGGTAGACCAGCAACTCCCAAGTTCTGCCATTTAAAATGACATAGATGGATATAACGGCTTCAGTTCCCCATTGGAAATGGCTGTCCAACAGCAAGTTAAAGTGGTGAAAGTAGTCTTTAAAAAAAGCGTACTCTTAAAATGATATTAATGGTTTAATAAGCTATAGATACTGTAAGTACCTCATACAACCTCACTTCAAAATATCCAAACTATCCCTTTAAATATTAGTTATAGCTGCATTAATGTCCTTCAATACCTCTGATGAGTGTTTTAAAGCTATGGGCGTAGTTTCTGTCTCCACCATGTGGAATTCGAACTAATGACAACAATTCTGTGGGTGGATCCAAATGATACAAGCCTTCCGGTTAGCTTTGTAGCAACTTGTTTGGCAATGGCTTGAATGCAATGGACGTTTATTAATATAAAAAAGTTAAGCACTAAAGCTTTAAGCTAGGTTTCAGTTTTTCTGCATTGTAAGAGAACTTTCCTGCAGAAACCTTTACAATTGAACATCTTTAATGCTTTTAAAGAACAACAGTGTGTTGCTTATAGGGAATGTTACATATTTGAGTGAAAGTAAAACTGTTAACAGTAATAACAAAGTCGGGGGGGAGCACCTCTGGGTTCTCCTCGTCCGAGCTGAAGCGGTGCAGAGCGGACGTCTTCCTCAGCCGAACTCCAAATGGATTGTCGGGGTTTCCCTCCACGACGACGGAGCTCTCTGTAGGCGGGGAGGTGGAAACGTTGGCCGATGGTGTTGATTTTTGAAATTGAACTACAACAGCAAGTTTCACCTCATGTGACTTAGAGAACACTACTTTCAATGATTGTCGTTGTAGTAGTAGTTGTATATTCTACATTTCCTGGGTTTTAATTTGTTTCAACTAGTTCCTATTTAGATCTTGTTTCATTTCCACCACATCTATAGCTCTCTCTCTCTCTATATATATATATATATATATATATATATATATATATATATATATATATATATATACAGTATATATATATATATCTATATATATATATAGATATATATATATCTATCTCAGGGGCTCCAGCCCCCAATGTTCTGTGAAAGGCCCAAAATCAAATTTTTGGGCATTTTTAGGCCTTTATTGACAGGACAGCTAAATGAAAGGGGGGGGGGAGAGAGGGGGGAATGACATGCAGCAAAGGGCCACAGATTGGTGTTGAACCTGGGTCCGCTGTGTCAAGGAGTAAACCACTATATATGGGGGCCCGCTCTACCAACTGAGCTATCCGGGCGCCCAAGCCCACAATCTTATAGGCCAGCTTTACTGTGTTTCAGTGGCTGTGGCGGGCTCTGTTTTAAAGCTAGATATTAGTATCAAATAAAGGTAAATAACCAAAGGTAGATATCCAAATGAAAATGATTTGTAGGGGTACCCATGAGTCTCCCTGTTGTGTTAATCCAATTGTTTCTCAGCAACTATCATGTTTTTCACACCTTGTTGTGAGATCTGTAGGCATTCGATTAACAAGGCGCTTGAATATGGTGCAGATAGTTGCCATAATAAATAAATACCAAGGCCCTCGGGACCCTAGGTTTTCTCTTGTAACCTGATCAACTACAACATCTGGCCTCGCCCCCTGGTTCAGCATCCTTACCGGTCTGAGTTTGAATGGATGATGGAGGCGGTGATGCAGTGCCGGTCCCTGTGGTCCTCTGTCTACCAGAACTCAACACCAGTTCAACCTTAGTTGAACTCGGTGGCTCTGCTTTCCCTTCAGGGCCCTTCGTAGCCTCCGCCTCCGCCTCCACCCCTTCGGCGGACGGCGAGTGGGAGACGCAGGCGGGCGGGTAGGAGGGAGGAATCAAACTCTCTTCTACATCCCCGACAGAGAGGGATCTCCGCCAGGCGGGAGCGACGGTGAAGCGGGTTCTGCTCTGAGCCCAACCTCTGGACGGTAGTTTAACGTCTTCCTCACCAGAGGCGAGAGGTGTAGCTTCTCCATCCAGGGCCCAACGTTTGTCCACTTCTATGCTTTCCACATTGTCCGCTGGTTCTTCTTCTTCTCTTTCATCTTCTTTGGCTGCTGTGTGCTGCAGTGTGGCTGCTACAGCATGACAGGGTGTCTCACTTTCGCGGGGGTGTGCGGCAGTTGGGGACTCGGGGAAGAAAGGCGTGGCTTTCTCTGAGCTCGGAGAGAGCAGATTTATGTGGATGGTGCTGGTCTTGCTGGGAGTGCTGGCTCCACCCTCCAGGGATGGAGCCTCGCAGTGCGACTCAGGAAGAAACAGCGAAGAAGGCTTAGCCTGTTCACTTTGATTTCCCCCCCCTTGCTTTATGTCTAAATGGGATGTTTCAACACCTTCCCGCTGCAAAGCTTGTCCAGTTAGATCTGCATCAGGTTGGTTTGCTTCACCCTCTTCCTCTTGCTCTGATATCTGTTCTGTGTGGTCAATATCTACGCTATCTTCCCTTTCCTCTCCGAAGCTTTCGTTGGGCCCTGTTTGACTTTCATTCACTACAGCAAACTCCCGATGACCCCCCACTTCTGTTTCATCATCGTTTGTGCACGCATTGACGTCTCCGACCGTGACACCCTCCTCTTCCTCCTGCAGAGACACGGCACCTTTCTCTTCAGGAAACGTCTCCGTCATCTCTTCTTCGTCCCGCTCGTCTTCCATCGCTTCCGCCGCCTCCTCGACTCTCTCCTTGGCATCTTCCACCTCTTCATCGTCCTCCTCCTCCCTCTTCTCCAGTCCCTCCTCCTCCACCTCGGGCTCCTTCGTCTCTAGCTCTATCGCCTCCTCCTCTCCCTCACTCTCTTCCACGTCTTCTCTTTCTTCTTCCTCCTCTGCCCGGTCGACAGAGTTTCCTGTAAGCGTGGCATGTTGTTCCTCCTCTGCCTCGTTGTTTTCGCCCTCCTCTTCTTGCTGGAAGATAGAAGAGAGAGGAACATGAGACAATGAGAGATTTGAGTTTTTTAAACCGCAGATGGTACAAATAGGCACATGTTGGTAGGAAAGAATTCCTGGCTTTTAACCCTCTGAACTATGCAGTAGAAATGGTCTTTGCACAACATACTGTTTTTTTTTTTAATGATTTATTTTAATTCATTTGATTCTATTTTTCCTTTTTCCTGTTTCTGTACTCCTTCACCTGTTGTACATTCCTGTGCACCACAATGAACAGGGAGAGAGATGGGTGGGTAAGTTAGACGAATTAGAAGATACATGTTTTGTGTCTAGTTATAGGGTGGTGGAGGGGGAAATGGGTGGGAATGTATTTTAAAAAAAAGTCAAACCTGCTACTCTTTGTTATTCCCAATACAGCCTGTATTGATTTATGGGGTTAGAGCAATAAACACATTTTGGGAAAAATAAAAAAAATGGTCCACCAGTGCCTACATTGGTATTTTTGCTTACTGGGATGTCATTCCTTTGAGTTTCTTCGAATGCTTCATATCCTTAAATCCCTGCTATGAGGCAATGTAAGTCAATAAAAAAAATTATATGATTGTTTTTAAATTCTCTCATGAATACAAAAAAAGGATAGCGCTGCACCTGGTTGGGTTACAGCGCTCTCCCCATAGGAAAAAAATGGAACGGCCAGTGCAGATGGCACTCTTGGTTTAAAAAAAAAAAAAAAAAAGGCTCA
This sequence comes from Etheostoma cragini, assembly GCF_013103735.1. Lineage (NCBI taxonomy): Eukaryota > Metazoa > Chordata > Actinopteri > Perciformes > Percidae > Etheostoma > Etheostoma cragini. Next base: position 2,940,795 of record NC_048416.1, read on the forward strand.
AGGAATGGTGTTTTCAACCCTTTGTTAAACAGAGAGCGCCGTCTCTGGGCTCAGAAAATAAAGAAAATGCTTCATGAAGCTTCATTAGGCCATTAGTAAAGCCACTTCACTTGATAAATTCAAAAATAAATCAAAGATACATACACCATGTTGACTGATGTGTTCCACCACTAGTTCTTCTTCTTCTTCATCTTCTTCTTCTTCTTCTTCACCATCTTGACAGGAAGCGGTGCTCCAAGTGCTCACCACTTCCTGTGTGGTGTGATCTGAGTCGCCCTGATGACCGACAGGCTCGTCCTCCTCTTCCTCCTCTTCCTCCTCTTCCTTTACCTCCTCTCCTTCCTCTATCTCCACATCTTCTCTTTCCTGTTCCTTCCCCTCCTCCTCCGTCTCCAGGACAACACCCTCCGTCTCCAGACAGGACGCCAGCGGAGTCTTCAGGGAGCTCAGCACTTCCTGTAAGAAGGAGCTCTCCTCTTCCTCCTCCCCCTCCTCCTCCTCCTCCCTGCTGTCCAGGACTTCATCTTCTTCTCCGCTCAGTGCCGAGTCACTTTCATACCCCTTCTCCTCTGCTTCATGGGCAACACCAGGGGGGTCCAGGAGATACTCCCTGAGACCAGCAGGGGGCTCCGGCGTGGCTCTAGAAGCGGATATAATAACAATAATAATACCTTCATTTAAAAAATTGCTTTTTAAGTTGCAAAGGGCTTAACATTCATTAAAAAACACAAAAAACACTACAAAAATCAATAAAAATAAAGTCTAAAGTAGTGAGTTTTCAAAATAGACTTAAAAGAAGACAATGTTTCGACTTCCCTGATCTCCTCCAGCAGGTCATTCTACATCATTTGCAGCATCCTTAGATTTTTTGGTAAGGTTACTAGGAAAACTCAGCCTTGAGTAGTTTTATTCTCCCTAAAAAGTTTCCTTAATACAAAAAAAACCCCCAAGTTTTTATTATGTTTAACATATTCTGACCTATTCAAAAGACAGAGCTTTAAGAGTTCCTTTTTTTTCCTTTTAAATAATAACATTTAAATTTGAAAAGAGCTATGCTAAAGTTGGCAGTTTGATAAATGCAAGTTATTTCAATTGATAGTCTGGTATATTTCAATCTGTGTATACCATTAAGGCTTGATGCGGGACCGGCGGTTGCCCCACCCCCCCACTCACATTATTCAATGATCAGTATAGGCAAGACTTGACAATTTTGATTGGACTATGAAAGTTTTTGGTCGGGGACACCCCTAGAGTGTCCAAGAGTGACAGCAGAGGATCTGAGGTTTCCTTTTCGGCTCGCATGTGGAAAGAAGTTCAGCTAAATGTTTTGGAGCTATCCACCATACAAGTCTTAAAAGTGATTCTAATTTTATAATCCACTCTAAAAACGGACTGGGAGCCAATGGTAGTGCTTTCAAAATTGGCGTTATGTGTTCTCTCCTGTTGGACCTGGATATGAGTCTGGCTGGGGCATTTTGAATGAGTTTACTGAGGATTTGTTGTGAGAAAAGTGTCTGCAGCAATCTAATCAAGATGGAAAGAGAAATGTATGATTACTAAATGACCAAATATTTGAAATGTTTCTTATCAAGTGGTCAGATCAATACAAGGAGAAAAACAGAAACAAGTCAGAATGAGAGGAGGAGAAAACAAGGAGGAAAGGCTGTCTAATCACCCGGGACTGTCCAAAAAGGAGGCTCTGGTGCTGGGCTTGGAGGAGGCCAGGGCCTGGGGGTCTGGGTGACACATCTCCAGAAGAGAGGAAGAGCCCGGCCCGGGAGAAACATCCTGTTCTGCTTCAGAATCGTCCTGTCCCTCCTCCTCATCGCTCACCAGGGAGTGTCTGGAATGCTGTGGCAGCTCCCCCTCCTCCTCCTCCTTATCTTCTTCTTCTTCCTCCCTATCCACCTTTGGTTTCATCTCATCAACACTTACACCTGGACCACAGACAGAAGCAAAGGTCTCAGAGGGCAACCTGATGTGATGCAGTGCTGGCAAAGGGTACGGAATTTAACATGAAATAATTCAACCAAACCAAAGTTTCATTAACGCATTTATGTGTGCATGATGTATGGCAAAATTAACCCTCATGTTGTCCTTGGGTCAAATTAACTGTTTTCCTATATCAATGTTCTTTTTAATTACCCAAAATAACATGACTGATTCCACACCCCTTGAGATGGGGGACTTTCATTACTTAATGCCAGACCCTTAGTCCATTTGGATTTGGGTCTCAATTTCCAAACTAGCCCTACCTATGTGTATGCGTTTTTTAATAGATTTTTTGTTTTTGCTTCTTTTTAATTGTTGTCTTGTCTACTTTAATGTGTGACTGTTATGAGAAAGTGTTTCATGAAAAAAGAAGAAAGTGCATAATTTGCTAAATCTAGTTTATAATAATAATAATAATAATAATAATAATATGGAGTGCACTCACTTAGCATATTACTATCATACTGATAATAAAATTGAGTGTGAATTCTTGAAATTGGTGGACAATGTACAAGAGCCAATTTCTATTGAAACTAAATAATTTCCTCTCCCAGGCATCTTTTTTAAGCCATTTTATTTTCATTAGAAATCAGGACATACAGTATTTAAAAATAGAGCAATTGCATTTTTAAATTTAAGTTGCAAATTAGAAAATTGAAAATGCATTTCAGATTCAATTTCTTTAGTCATTATTACAATGTTATGCATGGGAGTACACTGACAATCCTTTACTTATGGAGCTTTTATTTTAATTATAAATGTGGGAGCACTTTTGCATTTTTAATGCATTTTTATGCATACTGTATATTTCCTTTTCAAACTGAAATAGAATATGGAATTTCTATTTGATCAAATGGTTTCATTTTAATATTGGACAGTGAGAGACTTCCATACAGGCAGAGGACTTGATTTAAAGGCAAAAAAGTTAAGTCAAGCAGAAAAACAAAAGTGCACTTGCCTTCTGATGTCTTGTGTTCTCGCTCCTCCTCCGACCCTTCTATTGTGGACGTATTCAGCGTCTCGTCCCCCAAAGAGTCTCCCTCTGGCTTCATCTCCAGCCTCTGCGTGGACGGGAGACATTTTTTTTTATTTATTCATTTGAAAAAAACTAAAAGGGACAATACATATTAATGAACATTTTCACAAATGTAAATATGCCAGATTGTAGCCTTAGGCTAATTTCCATCTGCAGACCCCCTGGCAGGTTGATGGTACACAAAAAATAATAAATGCATACAAATACACTATACACAGGCTATATACAGAGAAACAAGGACAAGAACAGTGATCACATCATGTCAGAACAGACAGTAACAAGAAGAATGGAGAACAAAGGACATATAGAGACAAAAAAAAAACATCGACTATATTACACAAACCACAGTTTTGCACATGCCCTGTCTAACCTGATATTGCACTGACCCATATAACACCACCCTATATTGCACTGACCCACATTTTTAATAATGCAGTAACTCTGTTTTACGTTTGATATATGAAAATTCACATTAAGGATTACATCAGCATTCTCAATGACCACTTCATAAAATAAATATTTCCCACTAAAGAATGTGAAGACGATTGGAAGCAAATGTTAAAGCGATACCCACCTCAGGCCCTCTGGGTTGCAGATATATTCTTCCCGACATGATTTAAAAAAGAAAATATCTCATCATTTATGTTAAAATTTATGTTTTGAAGGAGAATATTCACAAACTTCGTATCATATTTTGTCCATTAGCTTGAAGCAGTGAATGACTTTAAGGGGCTTAATATATATTCTCGTTTTATGTATTATTATAAGCACTGATTGGATGTTTTAAAGTTCTAAAGTAAGTTATGTATTTTGTAATAATCTCACAACTCATGGGAAAATGTCAATTTGTCACATGTAGTTGTTAGATAGTCGGGTTAAGTGCAACTGAGCAGAACCCCGGTTCTATGGCTGACCCAATTGTCATTTATAACTAGCATGTTATGACTGGCTGAACTGGATATGTCACTCCAATGAAGGCGCAGTCAGTCTAACTCATTTTGGATCGCGTCGCATAAAAATATTATGCTAAGCACAAGAAACTATGAAAACATGACCCAAGTTGTAATAAACTAGAATGATCATGTAAAGCACATATAACGGGAGTGCCCCTGGGAGCTCACCTGGTATACCTAGTCTTTACCCATTGCGCTTTGCTGCATGTCATTCCCCTCTCTCTCCCACTTCCCTTAGATAAAGGCACTACGAGTAGATTTGTGTCGACGGTAAATACTTATGAAATGGAAATCAAAGACGTGGCTTTCTGATATTATAATGTTTCCAAAAATAGAAAAAAAAAAAAATACTCTCTTAAAGGATCATCTAGAATATTTTACAAAAATTGGGCCCCTTTACTGACTTAATTTGAAAGACTTACTACTCTTCCTTCTTCATAACTACTAGGGATATAAGGATGCTAGAGCACAATGACTAAAATATCCACTATTATGAGTAATAGAAAAAAGTGGTTTTGTCTGTTATTATTTTTTAATTTAATTCTTCATCTGTTCTCGGCACAAGGGTTTGTTGTGGGTAGGAT
>NC_048416.1:2945459-2946659 GCF_013103735.1 Etheostoma cragini
AAGTGGTTTTGTCTGTTATTATTTTTTAATTTAATTCTTCATCTGTTCTCGGCACAAGGGTTTGTTGTGGGTAGGATGGGGTTAATAGAAAGATGTCCTTTTTCAATTGACATTGTCATGTTGCACTGTATATTGAACCTTCTCTAAAATACTCTAAACTATAAAAAATATAATAAAAGTGCTGTGCTGTGGGTACATGTGCTCATGTTAGTGTGTCTGATGCGTGTGAATGTCTTACCCAGACAGGTTTCCTCCTGTTGCAGGCTTTGTGTCTCAGGCCCAGCTTGTGTTTGGCGGCAGAGTTGTCCAGACAGCCGAAGGGACTAGCCGGCAGACTGAAGTCCCCCGGGACCACCAGGGGGCTCACTCCTCTGCTGGAGGCGGTACAGGACAACTGGGAAGACAAGGGGACAGAGCTTCACAAATAACTTATTAACAGGGGAAATTCTCCCAAGGCGTTTGAGAACACACGTCAAACAAGTAAAGTTGATAGTGATAAAAAGTGGTTTTTCCCTTTAAAAAATGAAGGCAGTAGATTAAAAAAACCCAAAGGGAATAGAGCAACACCAGCAGAGAGAGAGGGAGAGAGAGAAAGAGGGAGTCCAGCTGTATAAATATTAGCTGTCCTTATCTGCAGGACCAACACTTTCTCTGTCCTCACTGGAGAAGTATCCTCTGTCCTCTGACAGATTGATCTAAAATCTCTAAGAGTTTTTTTTAACTTTTTCCCATCTATTATCCTTTAAAAAAAAAAAACTAACAGAGGACAAACTATTTACAGTTTGACATGTCTGCACACACTTGTGCTAACTGAAGGAGTACAGTAGAAGTTTTCAGGTGACACAAAAGGAGATACACTGCTTTTCCAAGTATCATTTTTGATGCTTTGACAAAAATCTCTGAACATCAGCACATGAAACTATTTGTGTGGCTTGATCCCACCAGAGGTCATAGGATATGTTTTTATTATATGGCTGAACTGACCGTTTAGGACTCTCATTATTGTCTGACTTTGAGCAAAAATCATAACTAAACTGAGTTATTGTGACACTTATGTCACACTTATGTGGCATATGATCCAATTCTAAATTTTTAATTTTTGGAGTTTTCTGGTCTCTGTGTGTGTGTTGCCTGTGTGAGAGAGAGAGAGAGAGAGAGAGAGAGAGAGAGAGAGAGAGAGAGAGAGAGAGAGAGAGAGAG
>NC_048416.1:2946828-2947877 GCF_013103735.1 Etheostoma cragini
GAGAGAGAGAGAGGCGGGTTGAGGCAGAATTTAAATTCTATAACTACAAGCAGACACGCTGACTGCCAGAGAAACCATTGGAATGCACTCTGAACACACACACACACACACACACACTCACACACACACACACACCCTGAGGTCTGTCTTTGAGCATCACACACAAAGCACATGACAACTATTTACTGTGCGACAGATGCATTGGTCTTCGTGGATTTCTGAATCAGAGCTGCAGAGGATGGTTAAATCCTCAGGTGGACACACCAAACGCAGCTAAACTTTAAATTACACCATTCACATCATCCCCATCAAATGATCTGCTTCTTTAGCTGCTAAATGCTCCACTATATTCACCCGCCGTCTTTGTTGCTGAGGTGTTGTACAGAGCTCTTATCAGAGCTTCTTCACAGAACACAGGTGCTGGCTGCGGCTGAAAACAACACTGATAAGAGCTGTGTGAGGGAACCAGAACAGTGAAAATAAAACAAACTAAAACAAGCTGAAAGGCACTAAAACAGAAAAGAGTCTGATCTCTGAGGGTTCATCGTCATGATTAACATTTGTATATGCACATGATTAATAGAAAAAAGTTATTTATTAGTATAGCTTTTACACCCTGAGTTCAAAGTTAAGCCTTCACTCTTTCTATTTACAGTAAATATGAATGCAGACTGACCCAGACCCAAGTACCCAGACTGATTTTAGACTGATATGGACATGTTGTCTAACTCGAAGCGGTTAGCCCTGCAATGAAATCCATTTTCATAAAAAAAAACAAAAAAAAACATTCTGTGTCTCCATAAAGTCTGTCGTGAGTTCTCAGTGAGTGGTCAAGCTCAAGCTCCACTTTGATTCATAAGTCACTGCAGTCCTCCTTGACCACATTTCTATGTGGAATGCACTTTAAAAAGGGATATTTTCAGGTTTTTACTGTGCATGTCTTTGTAGCGGGCCATTTGTGGGTTTTTTTCAGTGGGAAAATGACCGGCCAAAAACCCCTTCTGAAATTGCTAAAACGGCACTATCATTAAATGCTCATTTGTCATACT